>NW_020956039.1:331689-357958 GCF_003031625.1 Empidonax traillii
CTGCATTTACTATATCATCATACAAAGTAGTTTACTTCATGTAAAGGTCTTATCATAATAAAGTTACTTAATTGGATTGTAAAACTTAATGATGATACAGAATATAATAAACATCTTCAGAGGGCACGACATATACTAAAGAGAACACAGCATAAAACTGTAGAATCTGCATCAGCTACACAAGGACGTTTGAGTGAGTGCTCATTGAATTATTTCCAGCAAACTAGACACTGAATATAGAGCAAATGTTTTTTCTAGAAAAGCACTTGAAATTATGCATCAGTATGCAAAACTATTTCATTATTTTCAGAAATTTAATGTTGGCATAAAAATAAAACTAAAAGGCTTTAGCTTCTTCATTTGATACTAAACACCTATTTAAAATATTTAGAGGTCGCATTAAAAAAAAAATCAATGTATTTCTACAGGTTATTGGTAGCAGACAGCTGTCACTGCTTGACTAAAATTAGGCATAAACCAAATATATTATGTCCACACTTAGGAGAAGAATTAACGTAACTGAATATGTCCTTTTTGAAGAAACTAAAAATTGAAAGAGAGACCAACAGATTTTGAAAGTAATAAAATTCAAGAGTGTGCAGGTATCCATAGTGTTATTATTAGATGCCAGGTTAACAACAGTTCTATGACAGAACAGGAAAAGAAACAGACAGGCCCATCCTGATACCACTTTTCTTTTTCTAATTAAATTCTTTTTGTGTGTTAAAGAAAGTAAATACTTCTGAATTTACTGCCACCTGTAGAGAGCCTGCTGTCACAATTAGGCATGTTTTAAACCAACATAATGGAGTAAGATAACCCTACAGAAGCTTTTCTATCTAGTGATTCTGAACAGAAGCAACACTTCATCAAGATTTTGCATCACAAGCTAAACACAAAGAATGGCAAGATATTGACATGATCAATAAATCATGCAAAAAGGGAGTTGAAATTTAGTTATAGGTAATTTGCCTTCCCTAGGGAAGGAGATAAGAAGTTCTCACTGCAGATTAGAAGGTCACTTATAAAACATTGACAGAACACAGATATAGATTCTTTTTGGCTTTACAGTAAGGAAGATCAGAATAAAAATAAGTGCTTTTAAATTCCAGTGTTGTGAATTTATACCTGAAAATCATGCCTATAAGCTTTTATTAAAAAATTAGAGTAACTATAGTTAGACCAGCATGGAACACTGTTAAATTAATCTAAGCTAATGAAAACATCAGCACTGCCACAAGAAAGCAAATTAGAGATGAAGCAAAGAACATTAATACAGGAAAGTACTGAGGAAGACAGTCTGTAGTATTAACTGTTGAGGCAGAAGTGTGACAATGCTAAAACAGACACCATCTCACCACTTCATCACCCAGTAGATCACAAGGAACTCAAGAGATTTCTAGCTTGCTGCTTTCATAGTAACACCACTCCTGATGTATTACGCAGACTTCAGTAACCAGTCCCACAGGAGTCGGCAGGGAATTTTACTCTACAAATGGGATGAGAGCAGCCACAACCATTTTACTACTGCTCCCTCTTATTCCTCCTGCTGCTTTCACGTAACTTCTTTAAAAAAATTTACCTTCACGTGCTGTAGAATCCCACTTCAGAGATCCTTTACCTGCA
This sequence comes from Empidonax traillii, assembly GCF_003031625.1. Lineage (NCBI taxonomy): Eukaryota > Metazoa > Chordata > Aves > Passeriformes > Tyrannidae > Empidonax > Empidonax traillii. The sequence continues at coordinate 333,316 of NW_020956039.1, forward strand.
AGCAGACTGAGGGCAAAAACATCCTGTTGACCGTGGAAACTATCTGATAACAGATCAGACAGAATAAGTAACCCAGTAGGCCAACTTCCTGACACAAGAGCCAGCCCACCAAGCCTTTGCCCTCACACAGCTGTGTGCCTTGCTTTCTTCTCCTTGCCAACTGGGTGCTGTCTCCAGCAACCACTTTGCCAATGTCATCTGTTTCATGTTAGAGAGACATGGAACTCACTAAAGTTTAGGAAGCCAGCCCCGTGCTTCCTCACCATTCCAGAACATCCAAAACAAGTGTTTTGTGGACACAAGAAGTCTGTTTTCTAGAAGTTAAACAACAACAAAAAAAATAATTAAAAAAGCCCTTGTGATTTTATTCCAATTCAGTTCTACCATTGGCTCTTTACTCCTTCATCCACCATGTTTTATTTAATACTAGTTTATTAATACTTCATAACATTAGTAGATACTGCTTTTCTTATTCAAAAGAACTTTCAAAGCAAAACATAAAAATTGTTATCTGCACTGGAGCATATCTTACATCGTGTGCCAGAAGTGCTTTTTATAAAATTAAAGAAAAAGAACACTTAGACATGTATAATTTAAAGGAACCTGGAGATAACTGTGTCACACAGCTGTTGATATGAGTTTAAAGCAATAAATCAACAATCTGAGAAAAGTACACAGTGAGGTTAAGATACAAACTGGTAGTGTCAAATATCCCTCTGCTGACTTCTTTATTGTCAGCTACTTCTGTACTCAGTTTTAAAATGAGCAAAATGTATCAAATCAGAAACATTTTCACTTCTCAAAAAGAGCCAAGATAATAACATAAAATTTATAAAATAACCAAACTATCAAAAATTACTTATTTGCCACAATCCTTCCTTTTAAACTAGGCAATTTTGTGTCTCTGGAATAGGTCATATTCCACAAATATTCCACAAACAAACAACATGAGGCTGAACAGTTCATGAAGCTGCTGTTTCTATTTATGCATAGGGCCATGGGATTAGCTTTAAGCAAATGTGAATTACAGTGGGATGGTAGGGGCATGAGCCATACTCTACTCGTTCCCTGTATCCACACTGTGTTAAAAATATGCTCTCCAAAGAAAAGCTTTATGTTATTAATAATGATACATAATTTATAGCAGACAAACAAAAGGAGCAGAATAGGGAAACTTGCATGCAGATTACCGTTAGAACACATTAATAAATTCAGGGCCCTGAAACCAAACTGGTTACAAGGCAACAGCAGAAAGCACTGACCCACAAAGGAACCATTTTGCTTGTTATGTTTTTTTATTATTTTTGTTTTGTAATGCTATAAGTTATGCCTTTAAGTATCAGTGTGACTTCCTTCCAGTTTGCTTGCTACTTCTACAGTCCTTCCTGTGGGTGTTTCTCATAGCCCTTCTGCTTCACAGCGTAGTAACTGCATGTGTTTGATTTTGTGCCAAAAATATGGGCCATACTTTTGTAAAATCTCTCTTTTTACAGAAGCCTTACCTTGCCTTTTAGAACAACTCACATAATTTTTATTCAGAACTTTATAGTTCAGATTTTTATGATTTTAAGCAGATGATGAAATGTTAGACAAACTTTTGGAGAGAAGTTCATATTAATTTTATTATCCCCAATGTATCATCATAAATAAAGAAACAATTGCATGCCCATCCTTATTTTCACTCATATGGATGGTAAGATACTGTGTTTTATTATTACACATTATTTTCTATGAAATTCTTTTCAACAGAATATTGGTATTATAGGAGTTTATTCCATTACTTTCAAGACTAAGTAAATTACTTTTATTCACACACAGGTTAACTCTCCCATTCTAATTACACACAAAAAGATATTTTTCATGACTTTTTGTCTACCTTTTCCAATGTTATCAGCTCTACCATACCACAAAATGCCCACTAGAGTTGAAGTTTCTAATGGAAAAAAAAATCATATTTCATACTATATTACATATTTCACCATTGACTACAAATTTCATTTGTTACTTCAAAACAGATGTCCCTTTTCAATGGTAGTCCTTACATCTTTATTCTCAGCACTTGAGAATGCATGATGTTATTTTCATTGTTAAGTAAATTGTCTGCATTAAGGCTTTCTTACTTATATGTGTGTAGGTAAGAAAGCCTTAATGCAGACAATTTACTTAAAAATGAAAGTCCATTTTACAACTTCATTTGACTTAACTTCAAATTATTATATCTTCCTCCTACCTTCCTGATATTTTGGAGCAAGATGCTTTTAACCGCAATGTAAACTTTTATTGAGAAAAACTTGAAAAAGGCTGAAGTCTTCATTTGCAACAAGATGCATTTCAATTTAAAAAAATAAAAACCTATCAAATTCCTCACCAAGCTTTCTTACTATCCCATCAGCGATGTATTATCATTGCTGACTATACTCAAAGAATCTTACCTCATGTCTAAATTTGCCTTACATCAACTTACAGGTCTTGCTAGGAGACTAATGAGTCCATTAGAAAGTAGAAATGTTATCCTTGTAATATTTTTTTCAGATTAAGGTTATTCTCAATTGACAAGAAATTATTTTTTAAGAAATATCCTTTTAGCATCCAAAGTACAGATAATTTCAATAGATTTGAGACTGAGAGACATCTTACTAACAGACTACCAATTTTGGAATAGAAAATTTAAAATATCTCAAAATACTTTTTGACACATTTTACATCAGCGTGTTACATCTGATTTAGTAACTTCAGTTCCCCACCCAACTCTAGAAGAAAAGATTTACTAGAGATGCCATTTTAAGATTTTGTTGTAATGTGTTCTGGTTGATTTTGGTGACCATATCCAGCCTTTAAGAAACTGGTAATGTGTTTCATAAATTAGATTATCTGTTCAGATACTATAACATTTAACTAACAGTTATTGTATACTAAATCTATACTTCAAAAGCTTTTTATAAAAACATATTCTTTCACCAGAGCTCTATAATGGTAACAGTCCAGTTAGAGTGCTTCTGTGGAAACCACACAGATATATATATATATATCATGAGAAGTACTTACATATTCCTGATACAGACTTCTCCCTCTAGGAATAAGGAAGACTTACTGAAGACTTTTTCATTGGTGAAGAGGTAAATTAAGTTTGTTGGTTGTTTTATTGCGTTTTTTTTTCTTTTTAGTTGGTTCTATAATTTCATACACTTATTATTACAAGCCAAAAAAAATCAGAAAACAAATTCAGGTGATAATACCCCCAGTTTACTTTACATGAAACTGCATTCCTTTGGTGAGGCTCTTACAGGGTAAGTGACCTAAACTGCAAGTCAAGTCATTATTACAGAAAAGAACAACTTATTTTTAAATAAATCCACTAAAAGAAAGATGACAGAGTGCAAAGCTACATATATTTGCATAACTCTGCCTAGAAGAGATGAACAGCTAGCATCATGTACTGCGCTCTTTCTGTGACCTCTCATACACAATTCAGCATCAGTTTTGAGCAGCCTGAAAAGCCAAAAATTACATTCATTCTCAGCCAATTAATACCCTGTTGACCAGCCTGTAGGCAGTAAAAAATAACATATGGTACACTAGAAACCTACATTTATATCAGGCTTGTATTTTTTAGCACTGAAGCAATGATGCAAAATTACAGGTTTTTAATTTCTCCCAAAATAGACAATGACTAGATGAGAATCATGGTTCCTTTTGTGAGAACTTGCTGCAGTGTAGGCTGTTGGCTGCAGAGACTGCAGCTGCTGGCCACTCTGAGCTAATTACTGGCACAGTAAGGAGCACTTACCTAAAGCCAGTGGAAAGGAAATTTGAGGTACAGGGAAAACTGGAGGTTTGGATAACAACTCTGGTTGTATCTAACAGTAAATATGAAGCTTAACATCTTTGAGATATAAAAGACAGTTTGATAAAAAGATACTTTTAAGGATCTGAGTGGGTTTTTTTAAGTCAGAGAAAGTGAAAGGGATGCTGCAGATGCCCCAAAGAAAGAGGGCAATCTGTCCCACCAGGACACAAAGTTGCCCTCCTAATATACGCTCATTTGACTGCTGTTATGTGGAGCAGCAAAGACTGTATAAGCCTGCTCACTAGGTTAATCACTCAGCCTCTCAAGTCTTTTAACCTATACCTGTTTTCCAATTTATATTTGGGAGCTGAAAATGAAAGGGGTATGAACAATCTACTGCGTTAAAGGCATCTTTAATAATACTACAGGATTTGTTTTAGCAATCTCCTAGAAATTATTCAGAATCACGCAACAATTAAAATGCATGAGATTACTACTTAATAGCATCCTGTACCTTTTTAAATTAGCTAGACAATCTTCACAAATATAATCACTGAACTCTTAGTGGAATTTTTTATTAATTTCCAGAAGTGACACTTTTATTATTAGGACTGTCACATTAAGACTGTATCCCAACAACCTAAAATGCTTTGAAAGGAAGGGCAATAATTTTAAAGGGTTAAAGTACACATTAAACATCATTTATAGGGATAATAGTACTGTATTTCTCCTCATAAAGATTTTCTTCTTCCTTATTACATGAAGTGCCCTTTATTCTGCATGTTAGACAACCACTAAAACCCTGATGTAACAACAAATTTAAAAATCATAGACGGTTTATAAACCGAAGTTCATTATATCTCCTCAGTCAATTACATGAAGTACCTCTGTTATAATGAAAGAACACGTTCAGATTATTAAGCTCTAAACCACTAGTTAAGATAATCTGTGACAAAGTTCACACTATATTGACTAATTTTTAAACCATATGAGGGAATTTCAAGACAATTTAGTTGAGAAGTATTTTTGTTTTAAAATCTCAATGAGAAGTGTAATCCCTGAGAAACCCCACTTATAACCTAATTGGGTATTGATAATAAGACGCTGCAGTGGGTGAGCAATTGGCTCACAGGTCGAGCACAGAGGGTAATAGCAAATGGGGTGACATCAGACTGGTGACCTGTCACTAGTGGGGTTCCATAGGGCTCCATCTTGGGCCCTGTGCTCTTCAACATCTTCATAAATGACTTGGATGCAGGACTGGAAGGGATACTGAGCAAGTTTGCAGATGACACAGAACTGGGAGGAGCTGTTAACTCCCTCAAATGCAGGTAGGCCCTGCAGTGAGACCTTGACAAATTAGAGCACTGGGCAATCACCAACCATATGAAGTATAACAGGGGGAAGTGCTGGATCCTGCACTTGGGATGGGGCAACCCCAGATGTACGTATAGACTGGGGAATGAGATGCTGGAAAGCAGTGCCATGGAAAGGGACCTAGGTGGTCTGGTCGATGGCAAGTTGAATCTGAGTCAGCAGTGCCCTGGCAGCCAGGAGGGCCAACCATGTCCTGGAGGGCATCAGGTAAAGCATCACCAGCCAGTTAAGGGAGGGGATTGTCCTGCTTTGCTCTGCACTGGGGCAGACTCACCTTGAATATTGTGTGCAGTTTTGGGCACCACAACACAAAACAGACATTAAGTTATTAGAGAGCGTCCAAAGAAGAGCCATGAAGATGGTGAAGTGCCTTGAGGAGAAGCCTTCTGAGGAGCGGCTGAGGTTACTTGGTCTGTTCAGCCTGGAGAAAGAGGAGACTGAGGGGAGACCTTGTTGTGGTCTTCCCCATCCTAATGAGGAGAAGCTGAGAGGCAGGTTCCAACCTCTTCACTCTCATGACCAGTGACAGGAACCAAGGGAATGGCATGAAGCTGAGTCAGGGGAGGTTTAGGTTAGATATCAGGAGAAGGTTCTTCACTGGGAGGGTGGTTGGGCACTGGAACAGGCTCCCCAAGGAAGTGGTCACAGCACCAAGCCTGACAGAGTTCAAGAAGCTTTTGGATAATACTCTGAGGCACACAGTGCGACTCTTAGGAATGGTCCTGTGTAGGACCAGGAGTTGGACTTGGATCCTCGTGGGTCCCTTCCAACTAAGCGTGTTCTGTGGTTCTGTGGGATGGACTCTGGTGCCAGGGTCTGCCCCAACGGACCTCGGGATCCCAGGAAGTCCCCAGCTCTTGTTGCACCTTGACACTATGTACCCATATGATAAAAACATCTACTGCATTTTTTATTTATATTTTTTAAAAATCATAACATGATAAAAATCTACAGTACATACACTACAGAACCACAGTAAATATTGACAGCTAATATTTAAAATATGAAAAATGCTGTATAAATGCCGTAAGTTAATAACTGAAAGCTCATCTTATATTTTTTGCATTACTCTTGCACTTTCTCTGAATAAAAGACCACAGAAATCTGGTAAGACTGTGTATCAGTACAATTAATTTCTACATTAAATGCACCAAGTAATAGCAATGCAAATCACTTCCCCGTACCGCTTTGTAATAACCAATGCTGCTAAAGAATTATAGTTGTTCAACTATTTCAGCATACCATTTATGTGGTTCTTTTTTATTGCTTTAAGGCAGCTAGAAATTTTAGACACCTAAACCTAAAAGTAAGAGATGCTCAGAAAAGACAGCAAACCGTGCCCTTTTTTTTTAAAGACTGTGGTCCAAAATTAAGCAGAAAATTTAAAGACACCTAAATGGAATAGGTATAAGATACAGAAAGAAAAGTTTTGCAAAAAGACTACAACATAAACTTTTTTTTTTTGAGAAAGCTTGGTGAAAGGAGGAAAAATTGAAAAATATCTTGCTTTCTTAGCTGTCTCATGAGTAGTTTCCACATGCTAAAACCTACAGTGCTTTTTTGCCTGTAGCATAAATCAGAACTTTCAGCTTTGCTTAATGTCACATTAAACCTTCCTGGTTGGTGCACAGGTTATCTTTCTCTATTTGTTAACACTAATTTGTTCCTCATCTTCCCTTTCCAAAGTGACTTAAAAGCTTTATTGTAACAGGCTTCTTGATAAATCTGTGCTCCTATGTTTGAACAAGATAAGCCATTTAAATCTCATATCAGAATGTCCACATATCTACTCCAAAAGTCATCTTGAAGTTTTATTTAAAACATTTAATATTTAAATTTTCAGCCTAGTTTGAAACAGTGATGTGGACAGCATTCTACTGTTCTCTTTAGAAGACTAATGTATACCTTTACAGAGCTCAACATTAAGAAATTAGTATAATGTACATCATGGTGTATGGAGAGCTTGTGTTTTCTTTAGTGACAGAGGAATGATGACCAGTTAGATTAAAGCATGGGCTCATCTTAGAAGCATTAAAAAGTAAAGAAACTGAAAGGAAACCATTTCAAAAATCTGACAGATTCCAGGGACGGACCTATGGTTTCATAGGGCATCAAAGGGAGACCTAAGTACTCCTGACTATTGCTATTCCTTACTGCTTTGTTTAAATTGTTAAGTAGGTAGTTAGAAGTACAAAGTTACATTATTTGTAACTTACTAGAATTGTATGTGCACTTTTATCTTGTAAGCACAAGTTATTATACCTTTCAAAGAAGGCTGCTCTTTCAAAACATGGCCACTCATTTCTAATTTAAAAGGTATATTTTCTAATTAGGTACCTGTCTTTTACAATCACTTTCAAAATGGGTATAATTTGAAAACTAAACAAAAATGACACAACAATGTTTGATTTTTTTTTTAACTCATAATACATGAGAGATATAGGTTTTAGGCTATTTAAGACCTTTTTCCTTTAAAAAAATGCACTGCCTCAACATCTTCAGCTTCACTTTGCAGGAGACGGGAGACAGTTTAGAACAAGAAAAGCATATGTGCAATCTACAAAGGTAATTTCTTAATCACTGACTTAATACGGTTGTAAGATGACTCTCAATTTTCCTGCATTGAAAATAAGAAATTTTCTACAGTGGGTTGTCTCCTCACTCCTTGATGCAATTGCCCTCAGTCCTACCATAGAAATGAAGATTAATTTTTAATTAAATTATTAAATTTTTTATTTAAAGTAAACATGGAAGTGTTTCCTATCTGTTCGAGATAGGAAAAAATACAAGTTTTTCAGTTTTTCAGAGGAGGCAATTTAACATGAAGGAAAAGAACCATCTTCTATAGGGGACAGATAGACAAATGTAGGATTTCATAATTTCAGGGGTATTCTTACCAACAAATAGGTTGTGTAAAAAAAAATCCTAGAACATGTAACTGATCTGCAGAAGTAGTATGTTAATTTCCCTGTTTACCGTGACATAAGACACTGCAAAAGTATGAAACGTTATTAAACTTCATGTTATATTTGAAACATAAACTGGCAGCCTGTTTCAATTAGTTGAAACTAAAAACTTTACAAAAATGTCATGAGGCAAGAATTTAGAGACCATCCTATCTGTTATTCTCAATGTACTCCAACCACTCTGATGAAGTTATAAATCTTTTAACTATAGCCTGTTCACTTTCTTTCGTCTTCATGTGCCCAGTAATGCTGAATACCTCATAGCTACTAAATGACAAATATGGTTGTCCATTCCTCCTCAAGGTATTGCTTTAGTTCACTGAACTGCAGATTAACAGAATGTGACAGAATAAGCTTCGAAAGTTCTCCATACAAAGCTTAATCAGAAATAGTCCTATGCAGTTTCAGAAGATCTTCAAGGCCAATTATCTCTGAAATCCCAAACAGAATATTATTAGATTTCCAAGCCAAAAGGTTGGTACATGTCATGTTAGTCGTAGAAAAGCCATTATGATTTGATTCAAAAATGAAGCCACTAATGTCAAATGTAGTGTATTAATTATTTTGGGTGACAAAGCTTTAGGAGACCAGACTGCTTAGACGTGTGTGAGTAGAGAAATCCCCTTAAAGAATTCACTGGAAGTTTCTTAAATAAGCCAGGTGCAAAATATCTACCTTTTGGAAATTTATATGGCCATATAGGCTGAGTTTAATTTAAAAATAAAGGTGGAACCATTTGATTTTAAACTACAGAACAATGACCAATTAAATAGAAACGTGCCCTCCTTTTTTTTTATATATATATTTTGCCTTTAGAAAAATGGATTAACAAGATCAAACCATACCATAGTATTTTCTCTTCTATTTTCTCTCAAGCTATGAACAAAGGCAATGAACTCTGCCACTGAATAATAAGTAAATTTGGAATCGGCATATTGGACCAGGAAGTCTTTTTCAGACAGAAAGGTAACGAGACATAATTGTTGTGGAAGGTAAAATAACCACCACATGTTGTTTTACCAAAACAGAAGAGAAATTGGCAGATAGGAATTTTTACACCTTTGTGAAATACAGATCTATTTTATCTCTCATAAAAAAATAAAAAACAAACACATACGTAAACATTGTCCTAAAATAATAATTACCAAAAGTATAATGTGAATGGCTAGCCGGTCATAGCTACTATTCTTTCTAAAATCATCATAGTTACACAAGGAAAAAGAATCCAGTGAAATAGACAATGGTAAGTAACAGTCCATGTTCATGTTCACTTCACTGTTTTGAAATTTAAGTTTAGCAGTTAACTGCTTTAAAAATTTAATTTCTAATAGACCGTTTTTACCTTCTACACTATAGAGGGGAAATTTTTGTTTGTGATTTCCTTGACAACAAAAGCCAGACAAATGCCAAAACTTGCTTTTCAGTTCAGCTGCAGTGTTTTATTCCAGCTGAAGGTGATTTTTTTTTTCTTTTGAAATAGGCAAATTCAAAACAGAATACTGTTTCTAAGTGAAAACTACAAACATTTCATTAAGGTGTTCAAAAATATTTCCATGTCTGTAAAAAAAGTCTTTACATTTTCCAAAGTTAGTTTTTTTCTTAGCAAAAACAATAACCCAGTCATGACAAGCTCTGAAAAATAGGTCTGGCTGTCAAAACAATAATTTTTAGCAAATAACTTCTTTCTTCACAAAATCTAACCTCTGCTGCTAATGCTGAATTCTATGTTTTCCAAAGCTGCATTTACATTAAATGTTTGCAAAATACTCTTCTAATACTGTGGAAGCAAAGACTGAAAATATTTTAAAGTGTTTCTCTTTCATGGAAAATCCAAACTACGACCTAAAAATAATGCTTTAGATAATAAATGATATTTTATAATTTGATTATGCAATCAGATTGATTTGGGATTTATTTTAAATAAAAACCAATAGAAATGCTTGTGCAAAAGCACTTGATTTTTAATAGAAATTCTCAGTCACCAGAAGATGAATTATTTCTATAAGAACTGGTCCAGCAATGGTAGTGTATCCAAGACTGGACACGCTCAGCCATCAGTGCTTTACCCTTGTAAACCTACTCTTGAGAGCAATTAAAACAGCTTCCAACAAATGTGTATATTATGAACACAAAAATTCCTTACAGAAGGCATAAACTGCAGAAGTTTTTTTTGAGAAAAAGGTCAGGTATAGGGGAAAAGAACCTCAAGTCTCCAATAGATACAAATATGGATTTAACTACTAGAAATTAAAAGAAAGATCCTGAAGGATACTCAGGGTGCAACATAATAAAATTATGTAACTCATACTACTACATTACAGAATTACCACCCTGTCAGAAAAAGAAATATATTACTCATCTTCAGCATGTTGAGCATCATCCTTTTCAAACTAGATGTCACAAACCACTTAAAATTCTGCTGATGTACAACCTTCCATGTGCATATTCTAATAATATCTACTGTGACTCTGATTTATACCACAGTTCTTCATACATAGCACACTTTATACTCATAGAATAACTCACTCCTGGAGGACGATGTACAACAATCATGAGTCACAACTGACTCATGGAAAAAGACAAGGTAGGCAGGTTACTTTCTTACTCAAGTATATGTTCTGTGCAAAAGCGACAACAGAAAAATTTTGCAAGGGCAATGTATAATGTGCTCTTACTCTTCTCAGAAGCAGGATCATTAAGAGAACCACAAAAATATTTTGCATTTGGTAGCATCAATACCTTTTAATTTTTCCTCCTTACTTGGAGAACACTTGAATGGATGAGTCCACTAAATTTAACTTACTACTGGACATGGTCACATCTGTTTTCAGATTTTTAACTGTATCTGAATTGTAAATAATTAATATCATGTATACATTCTTACATTTATTTCATTGCTTGCATTTAGACAAGCGCATTCATGTACAAGATTGGTATGTTTACAAATATCTAAATAGGGGTTTTTTTTGTGGCTGATTTTTCATATAGGTCTTCATGGCGGTGAGAGTATCAGCCAGCAAAGTTCTAAGTGATGAATTTAAAAAAATCCAAACCTAAACAAACAAAAAAATAAAAGAAAAAAGCCAAAGTAGGTGGAAGTACATTCTAGCTATGATTATTTATTTTTTAAAATTTTACATGGGCTCAAAACTAAGTAGATCACTTTTGGAACACAAGCACTTCTATTTTAGGATTAGCATATTGGATGAAGTTGAAAACCTGCCCTGAGCTGCAAATGACAGAAAAGCATTTTGGAGATCTCATAGTACAGGGCTTGTTTTTTCCTACCTCTTCTCATTAAGCATTCGCTTAAACAACTCTTTGTGAGCAGCTGGTATGTGTATACTCTAGAAACAAACTATATGGGGTAAAGACCTCGGCAAAATTTGCCTACACCTGAGGTCATTCTCCCATCTTCGAAAAAATCAAACAGAGAACTGTAAAGCTATAAAAATTCTTAAAGTATAGGTCTAGAAAATGTATGCTTTACATTCAGTTCAGTATGAATATTTTTTGTTTGTTCAAACAATCAGTGAGAAAGAATTTTATTCTTATCTGGGTGTCATCTTTAAAATAAATCTATAAACATCTGTAGGTGTAAACTCTTTCTTTTTTAAACTAGGAGTGAAAGAAATCTTTTGTGACTACTTTAAGGGGATTCTTAGCACATCATTATCATCATGCCAATTAGATGGCAGAGAAAAGTTACTTTGAAAAATAAAGAGACATCATGCTGAAGGACTCAAAAATGAAGCACTGGATAAAGACAACTAGCATCACAGATGTTTCATATCTATCTGCTAGTATTATTCTGGGAGATAAGTACTTTCTGGTTTATTCTGCCCAGGCAAAAGTGATTCTTCTCACTTCTATCCCTATAATGTCTGAGAATACAAATAATGACTAGCTACAAAGAATTTCTTTTTCTGTATCTTCTAAAATATATCAGAACATTGATTTTTTTATTACCTTAAATTGTTACTTATCTTCTTGTAATTCTAGCTATCACAGGTCTGTAATGCACAAGTAAAAAACAAAATTAACACAGATAAATTCAAAAAGAAAAAAGATATCAGTGTATGGTTCCGATTCAAATATGACTAAATTATGAAGAATTGCACCCAGCCAAAACAGTGAAATCAGAAATACATATAGTGATATTTTTAGTGGCAAATGCACACATTTTTGCAAGTCTGATTCGGATTATTTGAGATCCTGTGAAATCATTTGTTTTGGAAGTCTAATTATCAACTTTCAGACTTAAATGTAGGTTCCCAAGTAATTTTCCCTGATCCTTATAAAGTATGCAGAAGTTTCTGTTTGCATGGGAAAAAACCCATCCGCCCGTTCACAGTACTTTTTTTGAAGACTTAATCTGAGAATTTATAAAGGCTCAGACACGTTCAGTTTGTGAAAAACTGCTGATTCCTGAAAGCATTTGTGGAAATTTATGATACTCTCAGGAGCCTTATTTTGATAGTGAGAGTGTCCAGGAGCACTTTTGATCACATAATCACAGACTCAGTTGGATTGGAAAAGACCTCTGAGATCACCAAGTCCAACCTACGACCTAACACCATCATGTCAACTAGACCATGGCACCAAGTGTCACATCCAGTCTTTCCTTAAACACCTCCAGGAACAGTGACTCCACCACCCCCCTGGGAAGTCCATTCCAATGTCTACTCACCCTTTTGGTGAAGAAATTCTTCCTGATGTCCAGTCTAAACATCCTGCGGTGCAGCCTAAGACTATGCCCTCTCTTCCTGTTGCTGGTTGCCTGGGAGAAGAGGTCAATCCCTACCTGGCTACAACTTCCTTTCAGGTAGTTGTAGAGAGCAATAAGGTCTCCTCTGAGCCTCCTCTTCTCCAGCTTAAACAACCTCAGCTCCCTCAGCCACTCTTCATCAGACTTGTGCTCCAGACTCTTCACCAGCTCTGTTGCCCTTCTCTGGACAAGCTCCAGCACCTCAATGTCCTTCTTGTACTGATGAGCCCAGAACGACACAGCACTTGAAGTGTTGCCTTACCAGTGCCGAGTTATAGAGGGACAGTCACTTCCCTAGTGCTGCTGGCCACACTATTTTTGATACAAGCCAGCCTGCCATTGGCCTTCTTGGTCACCTGGGCACAGAGCGGGCTCATAGTCAGGCAGCTGACAAGCAGCACCACCAGGTTCCTCTCTTCCCCTTTGCTCAGCTTGCTCCTTAATTACTTGCTCTTTAAGGAGTAGTTCTGTCACTGATGGAAATAAATAGAAAAACCTCTCTACTGACTTTCATGAACTCTGCCTTAGGACTTTTCTTCCTGTGCAGACTGACTTTCACTCTACCCTTCTTACAGAGTTCTACCATTTTGATACAGAAGTATGGTTTATTTAATTGTAGATCACCTTTTCCTTATCATTCGTTCCCTTTACTTACTGCTATGTTCCCTTCTGCTTAGAGTCTCAGAGAAAAAACAAATCTGTAATTTTGGTTACTTCGTAATTTGAAATAAACCAACATACAACAAAAAACCTTACTTTAGGTCTCCAAGATTTATTTAATATCGCATGTTTTGACAGATGATTCACTGTCATCACAAATTGACTGTCACAGTGTAATTGGGATTTTTTAAGAACACATACATGGTAAAGAATGCAGCTGATCAACAATAATAATAATAAAATAGAATAATTTAAAAAAACCCACAAAAACAAAAAAACAAAGCCTGTAATCTGATACTAACTAGGAAAAACCCTAAAGTATAAGATATACTCAGCAAATGATGATTTGGAGCAGATTCTTGAGTAGACTGTAGAAATGTTATATTATATAAAATAAAGTTAATGACCTGGCCCTTAACTTCTATCCCTAAAAGTTCACATTCCTGGGGATCATGTGAAAGATACATATTCATCAATACAAACAAACCTGTTGTCTTCAGGGTCAACAGGAAAACTCCACAGACTTCAGCGACAGGTAAATTATCTATACTTTAGGAAAAAAAACATTCCCCTAACATAATTTTATGGCTTTGTGCAAATACTCATTAGTATGGGAAAATATTTGTTAAGACAGAAGATAGCCTGAATATTCTCAAATATTTCTGTATTTCCCTAGATTTTAATAGAGAAATGATAAAGAAAGGAATATGTGTTTTCAAGATGTTCTTGGATGATGGCTCAGCCTCTACCATCCACTTTCAAGGACACGAGTAAAGATTATACTAACAGAGGTAAGCTTTATAAAATCAGATTCTTTTTTCCACTTTTTCCTCCCTGTATAACAGAATAGTTCAGTTGGAAGAGACCTACAAGGATCATTTAGTCCAACTGCCTGACCACTTCAGGGCTGACCCAGTTAAATCATACCATTAAGGCATATGTCCATATGCCTCTTAAACACTAAGAGGAATGACTATAGCTGTTGTGAAAACTATGGTCTCAACAAAATAGTGGTAACTGCTTCTTTTACAGGAACTTGCATAACCATCTGTGTTCTATTCTGTTGACCAGCACCATTATAATTTTATAACGTGTCTTTATAAGCATTCAGATAAATGAGCCATCAATAGTTAATGCAGCAGTTGATGTACCTGGTTCAAGCTAAAATAATTAATATCAATGTTTATGAAGGAGATATAGAGTGAAATGGGAGTATGTAGTCTTGTTGCTAGCTTCAGGCATTTACCACATGTTCCTCCTGCTCTAAATATTTATGTTTCTGTCTTTTTTTCTTATATCCCAGTTTTTTCTTCACTTAATTGTTCCATCAGTCTTCTTCAGTCATCAAGTACTCATTACAAAGTCCAAAGCTTTTAGGAGAAAAACTCCTACTTATAAATACTTCGCGATATGCTACTGAATAATCAGAACTTTACAACAGCAAGGAAATAAACTCATATTTGAAAAGAATTCAAGTTATTACTTGTACGTATAATTATACCTGTGATTGTGCTCTGTTGGGAATATGACGACAATTTTAAAAAAAAGAGCAGTCTACATATGACTCAGGTAAAGCATTGTCTTACATCACCAATACAGTCAGTCTGTCTTTTAACAACAAAATTCCAATTTGTTTGTGAAAATATTTCTGTTCCTTTTAGTAATCTAAACTGATTTTGGCAGTCAGAAAGACTTGCTACTTGCACTGATTTTAGTGGGAACTGCATAGGTTCAGAACACCTAAAACTTATGACATTTTTATTTAGTAGCCTGAACAATTATTCTCTATGACAGTACAAATTTAGAGATAGCAACACATACTGGTTTAAACTTCAATTTTTACACATGAATACTGAGTGTCTCACTGGAGCTCTGAGACAGAAAACTTGGAATTTCTTGCCTCAGATATGTAGGATAGATCTCAATTTCACTACTTGGAATTCTTTTTAAATTAATCCCTGGAAATGTGAGGGAAAAATGCATAATTTTGCTGTATAAAGAAATATACAGAAGTCCTTCACACAAGAGGATGTTTTTAGTACTGCAAAAAAAGTACTGATTATTCATTCAAATATACAGGATGCCATTTGTACTCTATGTTCTTCAGCATAGCCAGAAAGAAATAAATGAAGGAAAAAAGCCATCATTCCATCTTCATCATAAGAACAAGAAATGTTTTAAAAACAATACTGTGGGTCAGGCTATTATTTTCAACCAAACAGTAAATAGCAACACTCTCTTATCAAGTTTCCAACCTTAAATGAGCAAAATCTACTTTAATTATTACTATTTAAAAATCTCTGTACATTTTCCTAGTGGGCTATTTTATTTTTATATCTATGTCATTTTATGTGTCTGTAAGTATGCTACTATGTTGTATCCACACACTATAAGCACATACATTTAAAGAGAAAACACAACCTCAGAATAAGCCCCTACTGACTTACTGTTGTCTTCCTACACTTTCCTTGTCCATGCTGGTAAAACAGTCATTGTTCATTGTATTGAAAGAAACTGCAAGGCTCTCAACAAAATTCTCTAATCACAGTCCTATTAAAGGTTAACATTGATCAAATTACATAAACTGGTTCAATAAAACAAGGTCATTACTTTTCCCTGTTTGGATTTTCCCTTCCATCATGCCTCCAGTAAGCATTTATTTCTAAATGAGTGGTATCCTATTAGATGAAATAAAACCTTAATGATTACCAGTATGTTTCTACTACTGATTTTATTACTGAATTATTGTAGCTAACAATTACAATTTAGTTGAAATCTATGGGGTGCCAGTGGACATAAAAGCATGATAAAATTCAACTCATATAAGTTTAGCTATCTAGAAATTAAGCAAGCAAGCTAGGCACTGAGCTCCAGCCACAGTATCCAAGCTGTAGAAGGCAAAAGCAGGAACTGGGAGAATGAATAACTGCTCACTGTAGGAGAAGAGCAGGTTTAAGATTATCTACATCTAAGAAACCTGAGGGTGAATAAATCCATAGGAGCTGCTGATAAGATGCATCCCCAGGTGGTAGATGAAGTGTCTAAGCCACTATCCATCCTACTTGAAAAGCCGTGTCAGCTTTGTTAAGTTCCCACTGACTGGAAAAGCAGAAACATAACCCCATGTTTAAAAAGGGTAGAAAGGAAGAGCCCGAGAACTGAAGAGCTGGAGAGGGACTTGTCGCAGGACAAGGGGGAATGGCTTTATGCTGAAACAGGGTAGGTTCAGACTGGATATCAAGTAGAAATTCTTCACTATGAGGATGGTGAGACGCTGTAACAGGTTGCCCAGAGAAGTCGTGGATGCCCCATCCCTGGAAGTGTTCAAGGTCAGGTTGGATGGGGCCCTAAGTAACCTGATCTAGGGAGTGGCATTGCTGCCCATGGCAGGAGGGTTGAAACTAGATGATCTTTAAGGTCCCTTCCAACCCAAACTACTTCAGGATTCTATAACTCAGGCACATTCTATAGTAAAAAGGAAAAAATGCAACCAAATAAATCCAGAGCATTTCCAGATTTCATGATATGGAATGAATTAACCTTTCTGAAAGGCCTAACTTTCCTGTTTTAAAGTAAGTTTCTATGAGATTAATACTGAGAACTTAACTTCTAGTCAGCTTTACTAGTCAGAATGAATGGTACTATAAAAGAAATAGCATAGGTGCAGATTCTGATGATCAGATCAGAAAAGAGTTAGTAGCCATTTAGAAAAAAAATCTGCTAACGTAAATGTTCAGTAAAATCAGAACTTTCTCATAATATAATATTCAAGAGACTAGGGGCACAAATGGAAACAGGGTTCCTCTGGAACATCAGGAAACATTTTTTTACTATAAGGGTGACTGAACACTGGCACATGTTGCCTGGAGAAGCTGTGGAGTCTACTCTCGGAGATATTCAAAAGACACAGTTCTGGGCAGCCTGTTCTTACTAACCCTGCTGGAGCAGAAGAGTGGGAGAAGGTGACCTCCAGAGGTCCCTTCCAACCTCAACTATTCTGTGATTGTGTGAATATTAATTTTGTAAGTAAATCACAGAGCAAGTGCATAACTAATGAACAAAATAAACGTACTTGCTAGAGAGGGGTGACTTATGAACATCTTCATATAAATAATATCTTGTCATCTTTCATACCCTGAAACTTTTTTCTGAAAGACTAAAAGAAATACTAAAGTAACCACAAAACAAGCCTATTTCAACATTGTTTATCAGAGTACACTTGTAACTATTATAACTCATAATTCTTGTGAGTCATTATAAATCTTACCATAACATACTTTGTATTTTTTTCTACAAGGCAACTAATATAGGTGATATTTTCTAGACAATTTAGCTCAGAGAAGATTATGGTGAAATTTGCTTGAGGAAGTTGTAACTGAACATTTTCCTCTTTCTACCACTCAAACCATGAGTTACTCTTTCTAAATACTAACCCTTTTAGTAAAACGATTCTTTTGTGCTACAGTAAAAAACCTAATTTTACTCCAATAAAAACACACTGTTAAGTATTTAGATCTTATACTTCCCCATTACAATGGAGTTGTACTGTATTTAGCAATTTTTTTTTTGCTGGACTCAAAAGTCACGACCTAAATACAACAAATTCCTGTTGCAAGGAAACATGCAGTGCAGATCTAAATACACTTTCCTTAGAGGCTTCTGCTGTCAACAGGAAGCTTTGCAAAGAATAAACAAGATCACTGGTGAACTAGATTCTTAATAACAGAAGACCTATTATGCACAGAACACTTCTCAGCTTAACTGTATTATCACATAATTCTCATAGTTAAGTGAAGATGTTCAGACTCACGTTTCATTCTTTGTGTGGAATGTTCCCACACAAATAGAATGTCTCCACAACAAAGTCTGAAATAAACAACATGGTGGGGTGTTCTGGGTCAAGTTCAGAGGTTAACCAAAGGCAGTATGATAAATAATGTCTTTCACACTACCTTCATCTTGAAAACAGTTTGGGGGTTTTCACTGTGTCTTTGCTTAAAAAAGATGTCATTCCTTCATAATTCAAGACCTTCTTTTGACGAATGATATATCTTCATTAGTGGTACCCCAGAATAATTTATTCTTTCATCAACATTGTTTTTGGCTTAAAACATTTCTTTCATCTTTACCTGGTCATTCCATCTTTCTGTCTCTCCAAGAAAATTTACAAAACACTCATGGTCTCCCTCAACTAAGTTTTTCATAGAAGTAAGAAAACTTAACTGCTCTTTTCAAACAGAATATGTTACTGTCTCTTTCCTCTAGTAGTCTTTTTTCTGAAGCTCTTCCAGTTTGAGGTTGGCTCTCAATCAGCACTGAGCCAAAACCCAGACAGATAAGGTTCAAACTATCCCTTGATTTAACTGCATTAATACTCACCTAATTCCATTAGCAATATCTTACATAATACATTTCACAGTTATATTTGCCTTTTCTACATCCAGCTCCCACAGGGTGCCTAAAACCATTGTATAACATATATTTTCCCTCTTTACTACTGCCATCTAAAGATCAGAACATAAATTTTTGTTATTAACTAATATATGTATATATATAGAGAGAGAGAGAGATAAGCCCCTCATCTCTGTACCATGCAACATCATCCCACTTCCGTTACTTCTGTTCTTGTGTACTATCCTACTCATTCCCTTAGCTGACTGTTCAACTCTTCACAACTTTGTGCTGTGTCAGGGGTGGACCAGAGGAGGCCTACAGAGAGTGGAGAGAAATGCAAAAAAGCTGCAAGGAAGGCTCAGAAGAAAGGATCTTTTTAGAAGACTTCTAGCAACTGCAGCTGCACAGAACTGCTTGGGACCCAGCTACAAGGCCGCAGCCTTGCAGCCCCAGCAGATTTCCCTGTCTGTGCACCCAGGACACTCCTTCCATTATTCCCTAGCTCTTCCTGCCCCTTGAGTGACTGGACATGTTCCCTGCAGCCTATCTCCCCAAGTGCCCTTATCACTGAACCTCAGGATTTGATGTTTCCTAGCAGAAACCCTCCTCTATTCCCAAAACTTCTGTATTCCCCTGTATATAAGCTGTCTTCTTGTTTCAATAAACGCCATTTTGTGGGTCACATCTCGTGTGTGTCCTGTCTCCCATACAAAATGTGCCACTGGGTCTGCCGTGGGTCCCCCCATAACCAGCGATAGTGTCGTCCAAAATTTCCACTAGCATGCTACTTCTTGTAGTGGTCAGATTAACAAAAATTGATCTCAAAACACATTCTTAATTAGCTACTACTACTAGCCTACTTCTATCCTGTCAGTCTAATGTAAGTGAAAAGTTTTCCTCACTCTCTTTTGTTACTTACCTTACTAATTACTATATTGATTTTTCTTACTTCCCATCTATTAGTAATTTAAATGGGGCAGCTTCAAAAGATATCCATTTTAGGAATACCTTCGTTCCTTAACCTAACAAATCTGGTACCAAAGAGTCATGTTGAGTTACTCTGTATAAAGATAACTTTGATAAACCCTAGTCATATTTTAAGTTGACTTTTTGACATATTATTAGGTTTTTTCCAAAGATAAGTTTAAAAGTCTTTCCTGTTACTACATTTAGTCCAGCTGATCTGTAATTGCCTGCTCATTTTTTCCCTCCTGCCTTACACATAGCTATTCAATTAAACATATATGTTCATAAAGTTAAGACTGCTAATCTAATGGAAACAAAATTTATTGCAATGACAGCACTTAGGAAGACAACTGAATTCCTGTAACTCAAATTTGAAAGAAATAGTTAACTATACATTGTTCTGACCAGTATAAAAAATTATAGGCATCTACAGTAATTGGCTACAGAATTAACAGCTGCAGCTGTAACAGCATTACCTAATAACTCAAGGTTATTGTTTAATGTTACACACATGCAGATAGTCCTCTCTTCTTCAGATTTCTAGCAATAAATCTTTGAATAAAGGATTTATGCTGTCTTTCACTTTTTTACACTCTTCTACAGAGCAACACAAGTAGAAAAGAAGCTCAACTTCCCACAAATTAGGGAAAAACTAAAAAAAAAAAACCCTTGATTTTACTGGATATCAATATCATTGCTGCTCCTTTTTGTTTGTCCCAAGCAAAGTGTACTTATTCTTCTTGTCTGGAGCTAATGCTCAAATCACGAATGCTATTCTTCAAATGATTACAGGGTGTCTCTCTTATTCAGTCTTATCCCAAGATATTCCAGTAACCTACTGGGGTCAGCCCTTAAGCAACTGCTTCTGTTCCCTACTCCAGTGGATGCCTTTTTTCTTTTCTATCTTTAAAAATTTTCTCCCTTGTTTAATTCATCCTTACCACCTCTTTACTCCAACCACATACTGTCTTCATTCCTCCCTAACCACTGTCTCAACAGATATAGAACTTGAACCAGGCAGATAAGCCTACAGTCACCTTCTCTAGTGAGTTACAGTAAGAGATGCCAAGAAAAGAACACAGAGAAAAACTGCATTTTGACACGATATGTTTCATACCTCTGGCCACACATACAGACTGAAGTAAGATGTTTCTTTGCTTTTAATCCTAGTATATTAAGCAAATAATTTCATTGATATATAATATTGAAATATACTATCACATTAATATTTTAACTGAAGTAATTTTGAAGTTCCTAAAAAAGACCAAGGTAACTTCAGATAATTACATTTATATAATTATTTAAAATTAATTGAATTTAAATATTAAGATAGTTGTTTTTGTGGTTTTGTATAGAACCTTATTTAACCTACATAAGTTGTTTTTATTTGGTTTTATAAACTCTTATTCAGAATAGTACCTAGAAAACATCCTCATTCTTTTTTCTTTGTTCCCACCGTTAGATCTTTGATTTAAATGATCCCTCACCTGTAGTAAATGCTAGAGCAACAGCCAAAAGAACCAGTAGCTACAGGCCTTCATCTTGCTCTCCTTGAAGTCAACCACTTTACTCCTACTCTTAAATTTGAAGACAGGTCCCATGGAAGTCAAATCACGTACTATTTAATCAGCAGGAGTTCTGCAGCCAACATCAATGGGAGCAAAATTTGGGCCTCAAGGAATAAATAGTTATTAGGGTTAAAGTAAGTGGTATTAAGTTAAAAAAAAGGCGAACCTAAACAAAAAAAATCTTTATCAACTACATACCTGGGGCAGCGCTGAGTTCAGCTGTCGCTGGAGGGAGTCTCTGTCATAGATGACATCCTGTAGGCGTTGCTGTGCAAGTGACAAGCTTTCCTGTGTCTCCCGAAGAGTATCAAGGAGACGGTCCCTTTCATCCAGCATGTTCACCATCAGCTGCTCAAAATGAGAATCCGAGTCCGAGCCACTGCTTTGGGACCCCCGTTGGCTCATCGGGGTGTCCTCATTTATCGTTGGCATCACTTCACACATCATTTCTTTAAAAAGAAAACAAATCAAGGAAAAACTCTTCAGTACACAAAACATATAAAGAGATTTCGTAAGAGGAATTAACTCTGTCACATGGACACAGTAGATTATTGCATTGTTCCCTCTTTCAAATTTGTGCTCATTGTTAATCAGATGGTCGATAGAGAGGGATTAAATACAGTGACTAATTCAAAACAGCAAAGACTTTGAATGTGCTTCCTAAACTGAAAGAAGACTGGAAGAAGATGAACACCAACAGAACAATTTAAATTAATAGTTTTGCAAATAATACTCTCTTAAAATGACAGAAAATACTTCCTCTGCAACTGTAGTCTCCTTTATTGTTGATTTTCTCCCTTCTCTATTTAATTTCATTGTTGAGTGGTTGGTATTGATGTCAATATCTGCCACTAATTGCCAGATTTTGTCATCCTCTAGGCAATTCTACAGTACAGCTCAGACTAACCATTGATCCCATATCATGCTGCCTTAACACCAGGTTAATCTATTTTTCTATCTAGTTATTCCCACCCTCTGGAGAAATTATTCTCCAGTGAGCTTGTTCAGTAAGAGGTCAAGAACTAGAAATTCTCTGGTAATTACATCTTTGTCATATCTTGTGCAAATTGAATTACCGGAAACAGAATCACTGTTGTTTGTTTCTTAATTCTGTCCTGAGCAGAGCAAACAATATCAGCTAGTCCCATGCTTCAATTACAAAGTTTCTTATGTAAATCTCAAAACCTCCATTCGTGTATGAGAAGAAGCTTTGGGAATCACTGGGAGAGTTTGCTGTTGATTAACTGCTTTGTCCACTGTCTGCAGACCTCTTGAGATGCAGCACTGGCAGCAGAGGGAGCCACTGCCTCGCCTCCACGTACCTCTCACGGCCTTACAGAAGCACATTTCACTCAAGAAAGGGCCATCACCCTGTGCAGTGTCTCCTCTCAGCTCCCATCTGTGACTAACCAGTTTGGGATGGTCAAGTTCAAGGAGAGAAAAGGGATAATTAAAAAATTCCTAGGCCTTCTGCCACTTGTTCAGTTTAATCACAACTTTTCAGTATGCAGTAGGTGGCCAGAGACCAAGGTCTCCGCATGCCCATTCTTCAAGACCAAAGTAAACAATTTGGATTGTCCCTGAACTTTTCCTGCTCACAACTGTCAGCATCTCATGGGCTGTGCTTCTTGTCCCAGGGGATTCTCATCAGTGAACGTTCATCATTCAAGATATTACTCCCAATGTCCTGCACATGCAAATGAGGTTTATGGTGTGAGTGGCACAACATACGCACAGACTGTGGCAGAGCAAAAGTGGTGCAATTTTGCATACATGCTGGTGAGCGTGTGGGATCAGGCAGGGAACTATCTTGTGCAGATAGCTGCTGCTACCTCAGCACCTTGCATTCAAATAGACAGAAACTCCCCTCTTACAATCATTGTGTGGATGTGGGAAGCCATATATGTAAGTGGTTGTAGAGTAGCAATGGAATCTATGAGTGATGTTCATGGCACTATTACCACATCTTGTCCCTCTAAGCTGTTGCATTCTGGGAGGGGAGGGAATCATGCATTGGGCTTATTTTGAATGCCTGGGCTGCATTACCCTGACACAGCACAAGTAACAAACTTTGTCTATGACTAAAATAGCAGAGAAGGCAGGGAATGGGTGGGCAGTTCCTGATGTAGGCAGTTGCTATTTGGAAGTTTTCTCCCACAGCTCACAGCCTCAGGAGAATCTTTAAAAGGTACCGCAATCCTTGCAGTCAAGACAGGTGATGTACATTGCTTTCTGGAAGTCCAGAGATTAATGCTGTTATTTCATTGGAACCACATGCATCCTCTACCTTCCCTCACACTGCGAGTGGAGAGAAATATGGAAATGCAGATGATAACTCGAGCCAGATCAGAAATACCAGTAGGGTGTGACAGAAAGGGATGCTTTGACTGTTGCAAGAGGGAGGAGCAGGAGAAATGGGAATCCTGGGTCATGTCCTCACACAGTTATTTTGTGGGAGGCAATGAGGACCCCAAACAACTTTGAAGGGAACCTGGTTTTTCAGAGTGCTCCTGAGTTACCAAGACAGAAAAAAGGAACAAAATTCCAAACAGCTACAGGGTTGTTATGGCGCTTCCAAAGAAAAATTTCTTATAGCTCTTCATGAAAGATATAGTATGCCATACTGTTCTGATTTACTATGATTTGTGTCTTCTTGCCTTTAGAAAAATATTCTTTTTTTGTATGTTTGTTTGTTTTTTCCTTTTTTAAAACTTTATTTGGCATTTATCACTCTTATACCTGCCAGCAGATGGGATACTTTCAATGTCCCAAGACAACCACCATTTAACACTGCTCCCAGGAAAGACTTTCAGCACATGTTGAAGAATAGAGCCACTTCACCATGACCTTACTGCACTCTTCGTGAATTTTCTGCTTGATAGCAGGAAGAAATCAAAATACTGATCACATTTGAATTCTTAAATTAAGAAAAAAAAAGGAAAAAGGGAGTTTTATCAAGAGGGGCTGCAACAAAAGCTAGGACAGGTAAAGCAGAGAAAGAACTTCAGCAGAAACAGAGAAAGAGTGTCAGCAAACTGACCAATTACAGTTTAGTAGTAGAAGATTGGAAGCTGAGGACAAATAGGAGGGCACCTATGCATTTCAGTCTTTATATACAAAATGATTTATGTTAGGGAGTTACAAGAGTTCTTGAAGT
>NW_020956039.1:358246-362138 GCF_003031625.1 Empidonax traillii
TCACATTTGAATTCTTAAATTAAGAAAAAAAAAGGAAAAAGGGAGTTTTATCAAGAGGGGCTGCAACAAAAGCTAGGACAGGTAAAGCAGAGAAAGAACTTCAGCAGAAACAGAGAAAGAGTGTCAGCAAACTGACCAATTACAGTTTAGTAGTAGAAGATTGGAAGCTGAGGACAAATAGGAGGGCACATATGCATTTCAGTCTTTATATACAAAATGATTCATGTTAGGGAGTTACAAGAGTTCTTGAAGTTTCCTGAGCCTTCTGATGGTATGTGCATGTATTAGTCAATCCTTGGCTAACCACAGGATAATGTGGTTAAGGAGATTACAGAATCACACAGAATCACAGAATCCACTAGGTTGGAAAAGACCTCTGAGATTACCAAGTCCAACCTGTGACCTAACACCAACTTGTCAACTAGACCATGGCACCAAATGCCACACCCCATCTTTTCTTAAACACCTCCATGGACAGTGATTCCAGCATCTCCTGGGGCAGCCCATTCCGACACCCAACCACTGTTTCTGTGATGGGTATTCCTAATGTCCAACCTAAACCTCCCCTGCTGCAGTGTAAGGCCTCCCTTCCTATTGCTAATTACTTGGAGAAAATATCAATACCCACTTGGTTACAACCTCTCTTCAGAAGTTGTGGAGAGTGATGAAGTCTCCCCTGAGCCTCTTCTACTCCAGGCTAAACAGCCACAGCATCCTCAGCTGCTCCTTGTAAGACTCATGCTCCAGACCCTTCACCAGCCTTGTTGCCCTTCTTCGGACTCGGTCCAGCACCTCAACATCCTTCCTAAACTGAGGGGCCCAGAGCTGAACACAATACTCAAGGTGTGGCCTCACCAGCACTGAGTACAGGGGCAGCATCACTTCCCTGCTCCTGCTGGCCACACTGTTCTTGATACAGGCCAGGATGCCATTGGCCTTCTTGGCCACCTGGGCACACTGCTGGCTCATGTTCAGCCTCCTGTCGATCAGCATCCCCAGGTCCCTTTCTGCCTGGCTGCTCTCCAGCCACTCTGTGCCCAGCCTGTAGCGCTGCAGGGGGTTGTTGTGGCCAAACTGCAGGACCTGGTATTTTGACTTGTTGAACACCACACCACTGGATTCAGCCCACCTATCCAGCCAGTCCAGGTCCCTCTGCAGAGCCCTCTTACCCTCCAGCAGATCAACACTCCTCTCAAAGTTGATGTCATCAGCAAATCTCCTAATGGTAGATTTGATCCCCTCATCCAGATCATCAGTAAAGATATTAAGCAGGACTGGGCCCAGCACATCTCTGGGGGACACCGCTGGTGACAGGCCAATAACTGGATGCAGGTCTGTTCACCAGCACTCTCTGGGTCGGGCCATCCAGACATTTCCTAACCTAGCAGAGAGTTCCCCTGTCCAAGCTGTGGGCTGCCAGCTTTTCCAGGAGTATGATGTGAAAGTGGGTGTCAAAGGCTTTGCTGAAGTCCAGACAGATCACATCCACAGCCTTCCCCTCATCCACCAGGCAGGCTACCTGATCATAAAAAGAGATCAGATTGGTCAGACAGGACCTGCTCCTCCTAAATCTACACTGGTTGGGTCTGATCCCCCATCCATCCTGTGAGTGCCATGTGATGGTACTCGAGATGATCTTTTCCATAACCTTGCCAGGCACCGAGGTCAGGCTGACAGGCCTGTAGTTCTTTGGATCCTTCTTCCGTCCCTGCTTATGGATGGGTGTCACACTGGCCAACTTCCAGTCATCTGGGACCTCCCTGGTGAGCTAGGATTGATGATAAACGACAGAGAGTGGCTTGGTGAGCTCTTTTGCCAGCTCCCTCATCACTCTAGGATGGATCCCCTCTGGTCCCATAGACTTGTAAGCATCTAAGTGGCTCAGCAGGTCACTAGTTTCTTCCTTCTGGATTACAGGGGGTTGATTTAGCTCCCTGTCCCTATCTACCAGCTCAGGAGGCCAGTTGTCCTGAAGAGGAGCCATCTTATTGTTGAAAACTGAGGCAAAGAAGGTGTTAAGTACCTCAGCCTTTTCACCTTCACTGCTCTTTGTGACTATACTCCCTGCCACATCCAATTAAGAACGGATGCTTTCCTTGTCCTTCCTTTTGCTATGAACGTATCTATAAAAACACTTTTTATTATCCTC
Source organism: Empidonax traillii (assembly GCF_003031625.1). Taxonomy (NCBI): domain Eukaryota; kingdom Metazoa; phylum Chordata; class Aves; order Passeriformes; family Tyrannidae; genus Empidonax; species Empidonax traillii. The sequence goes on from NW_020956039.1 coordinate 360,396, forward strand.
TACAGAAGTGGTCAGATTAAGTTCTAATTAAGCTTTCACCTTTCTAATTTCCTCTCTGCATGACCTAACGACATCCTTAAACACTTCCTGAGTTGCCTGACCCTTTTTCGCTCTTTTTTTCCCTAAGTTCCTTCTAAAGCTCCCTGTCCATCCAGGCCAGTCTTCTCTCCTGCCGGCTTATTCTCCAGCACATAAGCACAGCCTGCTCTTGCGCCTTCAGGATTTCTTTCTTGAAGTATGTCCATCCTTCCTAGACCCCTTTGTTTTTAAGGACTGTTTCCCAAGGTACTCTCTGAATCAGCATCCTGATTCAGTTGAAGTCTGTCCCTGGAAGTCCAGGACAGAGGTTTTATTGATGGCTCTCCTTGTTTCACTGAGTATTGAAAACTCTGTTATTTCATTGTCACTTTACCACAGATGGTCTCCAACCACCACATCTCCCACCAACCCTTCTCTGTTTGTAAACAGCAGATCTAGCAGGGCCCCACCTCTGGAACACTTGATCACCAGGTGCAGCAAGAATCTACCCTCCATACACTCCAAGAGCCTCCTCACTGGAGGGAGGAGGACTGCCTCTTGTTTGCTGTCTTGAGTTCCCAGCAGACCTCTGCCAGGTTAAAATCACCCAAGGACTGGTGATCTTGAAACACCTACCAGGTGTTTACAGAATAACTCATCTGCCTCTTCATTCTGGGTGGGTGGTCTATAACAGACTCCCACTGGGATGTCAGCCTCGTTGACCTTCCCCCTGATTTTTACATAAAGGCACTCAACCTTACCATCACTAACCTCAAGTTCTATACAGTCAAGAGACTGCCTAAGACACACAGCCACTCCTCCACCTCTCCTACCTTACCTGTCTCTTCTGAAGAGCATGTAGCCATCCATTGCAGCATTCCAATCATGGGAGTCATCCCATCATGTTTCTCCAATAGTGACTACATCACAGCTTTCCTGAGGCACGATGGCTTCCAGCTCCTCTTGTTTGTTACCCATACTGTGTGCATTGGTGCATGAGCACTTTAACTGGGCTGCTGATTTCACCCCTAACTCTGACTTACCATCCTAGGCTCCCCTCTGGAGAGCTTGGTTTCATTCCCTTGCCCCTTCAATTAGATTTAAGAGTAAGCTTCGAGTTTCATTATAGCTGAGAGGCATTTGCTTCACACACACACACATAAAGAACCAAGCCAACACATGCAGACAGAAACAACTGAAAGATTCACGTTGAAACATAAAATAAAAATATTATTGCTATGATCAGTTAGGTCTGATTGCTAATGTGGTGATACCCTGAGTGATTTGAGTCATATTTTTAAATTTCCAGTGGAGGAAGAGGGACATTTCTGATTTCCTTCTGTGTAATCTGAAATTTAAAACTAAATTTGGTAATTAAAAACTGCCAAAACCCCACGAAATTTTACTCTGGTTTCATAATATAATCAACTGAAATATTTCATACAAGGAAATTAGAAGGAATCACTGTAACTACCTTCTCTTGTGCCACTAATCACAGAACATAAATTAAGCTAAAGTATATTTTATATGGAAAGGATTTCAATCATTAAACACTGAAAGTGATCTCTCTAGTACTAAATTAACCAGAATTAGTCATTCTTTCTATGAAAAATGTGTGCTTTTTTCAGTTGTATTTATGGGAGAAACAGAGCCACATTCAACGCTGCAGTTCTTAAAGGCGCGGAATAAGGCTATTGGCAGGCCCACTTCTATTATACTTTAGAG
>NW_020956040.1:0-1725 GCF_003031625.1 Empidonax traillii
AAGTAGCAAAGGACTGAAGTCTCCTCATGTTTGGTCAAGATCTTGCTTTCTTTCATCTGTTGTGCACATGCTGATGGGGGTCGCCTGCCTGGAGGGGGTCAGGATTCTGCCAAAAGGATTTAAGCAAGGTACTCACAGTCCAGGCATCCCAGCCTAATGGTCACTGAGTCAGTGAGAAAACCAAGAATGTCTGCACTAGTGGATGGCTCCATTCCTGATAATGTTTGTAAGGAAGAATGATATCCTGGCAAGCCCTCTCCACAGATGTGTGCTGTTTTATCTAACAAATAAACCCATTCAGCCTAGTAGGGCAGTTCTCTTAAAATCAGTATCAGCAGTACCTGAGTTCCATGCTCTTAGTACAGGCAAAAACCTAAATGCAGGGAGGAGACTAGGAGCAAGAACCAGGACTTGTAACTATAGGCTCTAGGAAGCAAAAACACAGATATGAGGGAGGAAGTAAGAAAGGAGAGAAGTATCCACTCTGTAGTAGGGTGATGTACTTGCATTCTGGGAGAAATATGATTTTGGTGAATATATAGCTTGTCTACCAGGCAGGAAGCTAAATGCAACATAATGATAAAGATGTTTTTATATATTTTAGTTTAATTGCTATGGCTTTGCAACACTAATACTTGAAAAGATATAAAGCTACCTGCAAAAAAATGGGTCTCTAACCTATCTGCAGTGTGAGTACTTACATGATAGTACAGACTCTGATAAGTTTGCAAGCATCTGAGAAATCTGTGCCTCTGTTTCCCAAAATGCCAAATCCATTAATGTTGGTAAAGTGCTTGGAATTTTTCAAAGGAAAATGCTGAATGCAAAGAATAAATTTCTGACTTTATCTTCCACACATCTGTGACTTATCTTCACATACTTATACAGTATATGATTGCAGACAATAAAATATTCTCATAATTTATTTCTTACTGGGTGAATAGAAACAGTCCATTGACACTGACTCAGCTCTATCAGAAACAATCAACCTAATGGTCATAAAATACCCACAGCATTTAGGGTTTGATCTTAGACCAGTGGAAAGTACAGAATTTGCTGTATTGTAGGCTGTTGATGTACTGATTACATGCTTTTAGAGGGACTGGACTGTTGTAAAATACTTGGGGGGAAAAAATAGCTTCATGTTAGAGGGAAATCACATTACACCTCTAGAAGAGTCCAGGAAACTTCTACGTACAGATCAGCAGAAACAAAGATGCTTGTATAGTTCCACAGTTGTTTCATTCCTTCTTGAAAAGGTTGTTCACTTTGACCTGACAAGGCAAGGAGCAGAATTGGCAGGCTGATGCAGAACAACATGGAATTCCCACGTATTTCTGTCACAGCCTTCTGGAGGTTTGAAAGAAAACAGATGGCAGTCAGTACAGGACCAAGAGCGTGCAAAGAGATTAATGATTTTTCAAGACCAGCATGAAACATTTTCAAATAGTCTAAATTTTTTTATTTTTAAAGCACAGAGCTTTCCTGGAAAATGGAAGAACCAAAATATTTGTTAGTTATGAAAATATCAGCAATAATCATACTATTAATGAGTAAGCCTGTTATAAATGTTTAGATTTAGAGAAATATTTAAATGCAAAAGAAAATACAAAACATTTCCAAAAAATAACTGGAGGGGGCTAGCAAATTAAATCTTTTCCACCAAAAAAAAAAAAAAAAAAAAAAAAAAAAAAAAAAAAAAAAAAAAAAAAAAAAAAAAAAAAC
>NW_020956040.1:2077-5105 GCF_003031625.1 Empidonax traillii
AAAAAAAAAAAAAAAAAAAAAAAAAAAAAAAAAAAAAAAAAAAAAAAAAAAAAAAAAAAAAAAAAAAAAAAAAAAAAAAAAAAAAAAAAAAAAAAAAAAAAAAAAAAAAAAAAAAAAAAAAAAAAAAAAAAAGTGGAAAATTGTAATCCTCTTTTCAACCACTGGACGAGGAGAGATGCTGATCCCTTTTTTCAATATCCGGGAGACAGAGACAACGCTAAAAAAAAAGGTGTAGTTTCTTCACATGTATTCTTGATACCTAACTCCAAAATGTGAATAAGTTTCCAGAGGTTTGTGATGCAACTGGTCAGGTTTGTCAGCCCACATTTTACATATATGACTGTTTCTACCCTGCAGAATAGCTGAAACATTAGAGGATCTCCACAGTGTTTTCTTTCTCAAAGACCACAGGAATATAAAAGTTACTAAAAAGAGTCAGGAGTCCATCTAAACCAGTACCCTATCTCCAAGTAATGGTCAGCTGCAGATGGTTAGAGAAAGGATATAAAAATACCAAATATAGTCTAATCCTACTCCTCCTCAATCTTTTTAGTTGTTCAGGACTTGGAGATGGGAGTACAGCCAGATTATCATGTTTAATAGCTACCAGCAGACCTGTCCTCCAAGATTTTTCATTTCTTCCCACATTTCTTCCTTCTTCTTGTCTTAAGAGAAGAGAATATTGCCATGTGATATTAAACCCTTGAAATGTATTCTTGCATGACTTCTTCACAATAAATCCAACCTGGATTATGCTCGTTGGCAGAAATGTTCCTTCTCCTTTGTGTGTGTTTGTGTATTTAGTTTATGAAAACCTCCCGAGAACACATCTTCAGATCAGATCTTAAGAAGTTAAATTGGCCCTGACCACATTATTTAAAGATGAACAGGGGACTGTGAAAGTTTCTATCTCTTAGGACTTCAGAGCTCAGTAAGTCAATTCTTTAAATGGTTAAAAACATTGCCCCTCCAAGAAGCAAACAAATGCAAAGCCCCCCAAATCAGGCCTGTTCACTGCCTTGAATAATAAAAGCGATATTAGTAAAAATAAGTCCTTGTTTATGCCTCCTTTAAAAAAAAAATACACCAAGGAGACAGAATAGAGTTGTTGGGTCTCACAAATCAGCTTTGTCCCCAATTCAAAGAAGACTGGGCTGGCACATACATTGGATTTAAGTCATCTTGGGACAAAGTGAAAAGAGAAATACTCTTCAGCAAAAGCAAATACAAACTTTAAAGCTCATGAGTAGAAATACCAACTTAATTGATTATTACTGGGAAGTCAGAAAGCACTTGTTATTCAGGGAAGAGGCCTATTCCTCTCTTGCTGCCAAAGTTTTTCTCAGTTACTCAAGGTTACCTCTAATTCCATTTTCACGCAGTATAAACACATCTTTCTGATCTCCCAGTCCCACTCCTTGAATTCCAGCAAGCCTTCTGATCTCCTCCCTTTGTTATCTACTTCCTTCTTTCTACCTTAGGTCTTTAACTCCAGAGAAACCTTCTAACTGGTATAAGCCTGCCGTACTCTCAGAATAACTCTTTTACTACATCCAAAACCCCCAAGCTTTTCCTGGTCAGATTTTTTACTCCATGTTGTCCCAAGTCTAGAAAACATCTACTATTAGAAGACATTATCTGATACCATAGAGAACATCGGAGAGGCCAAAATCTCAAGCGTTGAAATACCATGTGGAAAGCTGAAAATATAAATCTAACATGGAGCATGAATTTGGGGTAGCAAACAAATCAGTTGCAATGCCTCATGGAGGGAAAAGCCTGTTTGAGCATTATAAAGTCCGCATTTAACACACAGCAGTAAGACATCTTGAGGCTACACTACCAATAGCACTGCTCAGGGTCTGATGTATTGATGGGCATATGGCTATATAGTTCTCAGCAAATCAAAGCTGGATACATTCTGGACATGTCAAGAAAAACAGAACATGAGTACAGGACTGACATAGCAAAGGTCATGGGAGCTTCCGGCAACATGGGACAAATTCCTCTGTGACTTCTACTGCTGTAAAACAGCAGTAGCTCCACTGAACTTCAGAGAGCTACACTGCTGTACAAAGTATGTGAGAAAAATCAAATGCACCGTGTAGATATGCTCAAGTCTTCGGCCAGCATTTCAAAAAGAGCTTATAATTTTGGCTGTGTCAACTTTTGAGTGTCTTGGTGTCTTGAAAGACACTAAAAATAAAGAGCCAAAATTACAGATTACTTTGCACAATTTGGGCCTCAGTTTCTCTGATGCTACTTATACTTATTTACAATTGAAGCATGAAATAAGTTTCTTGAACAATACAGAGGTACAGAAAACTTTGACTAGTACAGATGAGAGAAGACTTGTACTCTCTGTGTCTCACTCAGGTCACTCACTATCAGTATGAAGATGCTGGGCTATATCCTCAGCTGGAACATATTTGTGACTGCTACAGTGGAGCCTCCATATCTATTTTCAGTGGCTGAGAATCCAACCAAATAAATTCCACGTAAATAATTTACGTAGCACCATGAAATTTAATACCTACACAAAGCTTGGAAGATAACAAGTCCTCTGCCAGATAATGACTCAAGAGTTGTGCCAAACAGAAGTAACTTCACTGTTAAGTGGAACTGCAGAAATATGAGAAATTATTCAGACCAACTGCATGTTAATATATACTGAAAACTACCACTTTTCTGCACGTGCCTCAGTTTAAAGGAGTGTGATATTAGGGGGGAAAAACTGGTAAACAGAAAAGCCACATAAGACACCACTGTCAATAACCAACAAAACAAAAAGCATGGGAAAATCATGTAAACTCTTTCATCCAATGAAAATCAGAGCAGTCAGCTTTCTTTTAATTTAGGAACATGCTGTGCTTGCCTTGGGGCTGCAGGGGCAGGGAAGGGAAAGAGGGTCAGTTCTCCATAGGACTGACCCAGGTTTGAAAATTCACAGCAATTAAAGTGCTGAAAGCCAAACCTCCCACACATCCTTCCCCTAAGTGTCAGGAAACAGTGTCCCCTGATTGCTCAA
>NW_020956040.1:5126-6652 GCF_003031625.1 Empidonax traillii
GGACTGAAGTCTCCTCATGTTTGGTCAAGATCTTGCTTTCTTTCATCTGTTGTGCACATGCTGATGGGGGTCGCCTGCCTGGAGGGGGTCAGGATTCTGCCAAAAGGATTTAAGCAAGGTACTCACAGTCCAGGCATCCCAGCCTAATGGTCACTGAGTCAGTGAGAAAACCAAGAATGTCTGCACTAGCGGATGGCTCCATTCCTGATAATGTTTGTAAGGAAGAATGATATCCTGGCAAGCCCTCTCCACAGATGTGTGCTGTTTTATCTAACAAATAAACCCACTCAGCCTAGTAGGGCAGTTCTCTTACAATCAGTATCAGCAGTACCTGAGTTCCATGCTCTTAGTACAGGCAAAAACCTAAATGCAGGGAGGAGACTAGGAGCAAGAACCAGGACTTGTAACTATAGGCTCTAGGAAGCAAAAACACAGATATGAGGGAGGAAGTAAGAAAGGAGAGAAGTATCCACTCTGTAGTAGGGTGATGTACTTGCATTCCGGGAGAAATATGATTTTGGTGAATATATAGCTTGTCTACCAGGCAGGAAGCTAAATGCAACATAATGATAAAGATGTTTTTATATATTTTAGTTTAATTGCTATGGCTTTGCAACACTAATACTTGAGAGGATATAAAGCTACCTGCAAAAAAATGGGTCTCTAACCTATCTGCAATGTGAGTACTTACATGATAGTACAGACTCTGATAAGTTTGCAAGCATCTGAGAAATCTGTGCCTCTGTTTCCCAAAATGCCAAATCCATTAATGTTGGTAAAGTGCTTGGAATTTTTCAACGGAAAACGCTGAATGCAAAGAATAAATTACTAACTTTATCTTCCACACATCTGTGACTTATCCTCACATACTTATACAGTATATGATTGCAGACAATAAAATATTCTCATAATTTAATTCTTACTGGGTGAATAGAAACAGTCCATTGACACTGACTCAGCTCTATCAGAAACAATCAACCTAATGGTCATAAAATACCCACAGCATTTAGGGTTTGATCTTAGACCAGTGGAAAGTACAGAATTTGCTGTATTGTAGGCTGTTGATGTACTGATTACATGCTTTTAGAGGGACTGGACTGTTGTAAAATACTTGGGGGGAAAAAATAGCTTCATGTTAGAGGGAAATCACATTACACCTCTAGAAGAGTCCAGGAAACTTCTACGTACAGATCAGCAGAAACAAAGATGCTTGTATAGTTCCACAGTTGTTTCATTCCTTCTTGAAAAGGTTGTTCACTTCGACCTGACAAGGCAAGGAGCAGAATTGGCAGGCTGATGCAGAACAACATGGAATTCCCACGTATTTCTGTCACAGCCTTCTGGAGGTTTGAAAGAAAACATATGGCAGTCAGTACAGGACCAAGAGCGTGCAAAGAGATTAATGATTTTTCAAGACCAGCATGAAACATTTTCAAATAGTCTAAATTTTTTTATTTTTAAAGCACAGAGCTTTCCTGGAAAATGGAAGAACCAAAATATTTGTTAGTTATGAAAATATCAGCAAT
>NW_020956040.1:7401-58924 GCF_003031625.1 Empidonax traillii
TTAATTTAGGAACATGCTGTGCTTGCCTTGGGGCTGCAGGGGCAGGGAAGGGAAAGAGGGTCAGTTCTCCATAGGACTGACCCAGGTTTGAAAATTCACAGCAATTAAAGTGCTGAAAGCCAAACCTCCCACACATCCTTCCCCTAAGTGTCAGGAAACAGTGTCCCCTGATTGCTCAATCTCTAAGTCAGATGGCTGGCCTGGAGGGACTAGATGAGTTTCTGGGATTCCATTGGACCCTGGGGGAATTTTATGTCAACTAAAGCAGATGGAGTGAAACCAAACTATGTGGGAGATGCCTTCAAGATGCTGCTCAACTCTTGCTGAGCTTCCCTGCCAATGAAGTACAGTCAGTGCACACCATGGATGGTGGACTTTGTGTGAAAACTTTCTGTGACTGATTTCAAGATGAACAGAATTACACATAAGGAGCACAACTAAAACAAACAGCAGCGATAGCAGCAGACAAGTGACACAGTGTTGTAAAGCCACTAGGATATCCAGGGAATTTGCTTACTCAGCTCTGTGAAACCATGAGACTACACTTCATAACACATAATATAGACTTTTAAAACCTCAGGGTTGCACTGTGACTGTCATAAGCTCCAACAGTGAAAAGCTGTCCGCCTTGTCCATATTATGTTTGTTTCTCTTGCTTCCAGGGTCAGTGTCCACCAGTAGTAGAACTAGCAATTTCCTGGCTGGTATAACCTCATCCAAACTCTGATGAGAGGTGCTGAGAGAAAACACATGCATTCTCATTAGAACTAAATTTATCTCCTGCCAGATCAGTATCTCCTTCCCCATTTCTCCTCCCATCCTTCCACTCAGTGTGCAACTTTCCTGTTGAAACACAACAGCCCACATGGAATTTCCAGACTTGCAAACCCCTGGAGGTAGTGTTGCTTACTTATTGGGATGCTGAGCTGGAGGACAGAGAGAGGACTAATAAAACAGAAGAGAAGTAGTCAGATTAGAACACCCCAAATATGGAATTACCTCCTCCTTAGCTCCTTTTCTCACCCCTTCATCTTTCAGCTGTTCTCTACATATTCATCCTGTATTGCCCAACGCACTTCATACAGACCAACTGCTGAACCAGATAAAAAGTGTTTGTGGCTCCCAAACACTTGTCTTGGCTGTGACAGCTCTCAAGTTCTTATTGGGGCATATAGGTTTCTAACAAGTTACTTCATTCCTTAAGGAGTTTTCTTTAGTTTTACATTTCTAGTCAGTATTGTTAAGAAAATAAAGCAGGTTCTTGAAAAGGAACTGCTAGGCTACTGGAAGCAAAATCTGACAAGAAATAAACTGAGGAGAGGAAAAGAACTGTAATATGTCACCGTAAAGCAGCTCAGATCCCAATACAATTCCTTACAAGTCTGGAGGCTTCACTTCCAAAGCACATCCCTGCAGGATGTGCATTTGAGAACATATGCTCCCTTACACCATGCAGTCAATGCAGTTGTTTTTTCTCCTGCTCATGCTCGGCATGGCATGGCACGGCATGGCATCTTTTAGTGGGGATTAGACCTTGAACATCTGCCTTCATTACATTAGCCAGCACAGTCGTTACATCAACCTGCAGTTACTTTCAGCACAGCTAACTACGCTGACTCAATTTCATTTTGCAGTGGAGATCCCTTTAAAACTCCCTCCTCCCAGTCCTCACTTTTCCTCCTTTACTTCCTTCTCCCCGCCCGTCCCAACAACCACTCTGCCACCCTGAAAAGGAAAAGTATCCGCAGACTTACTCCATTAGCAGAACAGCTCAATGCAGGGAACCTTGACTTGCAGCCTTTCTTGTGACAGCTTGTTGGCTGGAGCCAATAGCTAACAGCATGGTGCATTGTACTGTGCAATTCACATGGCTCCTGCTCCTCAGCCCAGCTTTCTGTTTATGCTCAAGGGCATCATCTCTCCTTCCAGCAACTGCACAGGCCAACAATGCTCCTGCTGGCAAAGAGCTTGCTACAGTTACAAGTGCTTGCTAAGTATGTCAGCTTCACACAGGAGGCATCAAACTGTTCCACACACTTGGGGAAGCAATCTGTTTCTGTCAAGGGTCTCATTACAGAAGATGCCAATGAAGATGACAGCTATGGAGGCAGCTGTCCCCAGAACTGCTCCCATCTCTGCTTGAGGAATGGAGAAGGCACATCCAGGTGTGAGGTGGGGGAGGTGAGGTTAATTAAATGGATGCAGCACAGAATTTTATTGGAAATAAATATAGCTGTATAGTCCACTGAAAACAACACCTACTTAAAGAGTAGGTTTAGGAATCTCTGGACTGTTGAGGTTTTAAAAAAATTACTAAGAATTTTTACTTGGGACCTAGACTTTATGTCTGTATCAGTACCTCTGCAAGTTTTACACGGGGAGATTCTTCTTGTGGTAGCTGACCTTTTCATGTATGACCCTGTTACAGCTAGGTTTTGGATGTAAGAGACACTTCTCCTCTGTGGAAGCAGTGGGTTCTTTGGAAAGCCCTTAGTATCAAGTGAGATACTAAGGCTCAAGGTGATGAATTTGTCAGATTTAAGCAAGTGAATCCCCATACTTGTGTTAGGATGTGTTACTATCAGTAGCCTGGCACACAGAGTGGGATAGGACTTCATTGTCAGGGGCCAGGAAATTGCCCATCATCCTCAAAAGGAAAGATGAACTGCTTGCTGCACAGTATGGTAGGGGATTAAAGAGTTAAAAAAGAAATCCCACCTTGTGGAGTTGCCTAAGGAAGTTGGATTTTGCCTAAGGCTTATCTGGGATTTTGCTTTCCTGCTACCAGAACATGAACTAGCTGCATGTCAATTAGTTTCACAGTCTTCCAAAGATATGACCTTCCCCTTCTCTCTCTCCTTAGACCTTTCTCATCCCCTGTCACCTCCATCCACGTACACATGCAGTGCAAATGCCTGCACTGTCAGCCCCTCTGCATACCTTTGGGAGATGCAATCAAGCTAAACCTGAATCCTGTATGCTGCCAAGCTGGCTTCAGGATATTTCAGAGAAGTTAAAAAAAAAAAAAAGAAAGAAAAAAAAGAAAAGAAAAACAAGCCATACTTGCAGGGATTTGTTCTTGAAAACAAGCAAAAACTTGAACAGATTTTCTGCAGCAGCTGCACTTACACTGTAGTATCCGTGTCTTTGTGTGGATCCTCTCTGTTCTACAGTCCCGTAATCCACATAGAAATGCCTGTGCTGCTCCTCTCTCTGGCACTGCTGTTGCAGTGAGACTGGAACTGCTGCTGTTTTCACTTTCAGACCAGCCTCTCCCTCTAAATCCTCTGACGTCAGACAGCCTGTAGGAGATATTTATGGAATGAACAATCTAAAAGTTTCTCTAGGTAGAGTTCAGACTGCAATGGGGGGGGGGGGGGGGGGGGGGTGCTGTCTGTAATTTTTACACTCTTGGATAGAAAACCCCTCCCAGGGGGGTCAGGGAGGAAACAGTTGGGAACTACAGATGTGGTTGCATAAGTCCCAGGCAAAAGACAATCCCTGTACTTTTCTGTCCATGATTTATTATATCCACACCCAAGATGTAACTGTCTGTCATGTAAGTCCCCATTTGGAAAGTGGTTTTCCAGCCTCTCAGCTGTGCCTAAAGAGGGTTTGAATCAAGCCTGACATAGAGGTCTCTTACAGACACACTCCTAGCCCACAGCCCCCTGCTGTGTCCAGACTTTGACTGGATTTAACTAAAACAGGAGTGAAACAGCATCTTGTCCACATCCTGCTTCATTTTGCACTAACCCCTTCCAGCTGGAATGTTTTCCCAGGCATGTGGGCCATCTTCCCTCGTAATTTCAAAATACCTTCCAGAAGTGTCTCATCTCAGATGAATACCAGCTCAGAAAATTATTTTGATCTTTGATCTCTATTATGCTCTACCTATTTGCATCTCTCTTTCTATAGTTTCTTTGCTACTGTACAGTATGACACCTTTCACTTGCTGTGAAAGCCACTTAAGTGTTACATGAAAGAGATGCTAAAGCAAAAACTGAAACAGTATTAGCATTAACGTTAATCAGTACTTGAAGAGTAAAATGCTCTCGTGGTATAATCCTGCTGAGGCAAGTGATGATAAATTTAGACTGATAAGGCTTTTTTGTTTTGTATTTAGAAGCTGAGCTTGGCTGTAAGCCTCTAAGTATCAATAGTCCCATCTAAGAGATGAGGAAACTGAGATCTGAAGGTGAAGTGATACATGGTGAAAGTCCTTGAATGAGCCTTGCATGATTACAGGAACACCTTTTTAAGAAGTTTAAAATTATTCAACATTTTCTGGAGGAGTGTACAAATGTGCTGCTATTATAAGCAGCTGTATTTTTGCCTTTTTTTTTTTTTTTATACCCCATCATTTCCATTTGTAAGCAGTTATAAGAAGTATATGTCTTGGTACCACTTTTAGAGATGCAATTGCTATTTCAAAACATGCCAAGGTTCTTTTCTGTGCAACATTTGAGCAGCAAAAATTTACCACCTGGGGCTCTGTGGATTAGTTTTTTTCGTATACATATGCTTTCCCTTTTCTGCTCTACCATCATCATCTTTAGGCACGAGAAAAGGGCTCTTTGAAATCAATAAAAATCATCTGATCAACTTCAAAAGGTTTAAAATGGAATTTGCTCTCATAACTTTCTAATGGCAGCTAGCCTTAGACATTGTCATATCAGCACTGTCACCAAAAGCCTTGAGATACATTCCAGAAGAAAATGGTGTGTCTTTGAAGAGACTTCCACGTTTATACTTAAAAGATGGGTCCAAGAACCTGGCAGATGGAGGAACAAGAAAATTATCTCAGTTCCATAGCAGCATACGGTCAAGTAAAGGAAGCAAAATGTTCCGACAGTACAATCCAAGCACTGAGGAAGTGGTGGTGGTGTTGTTCCCTCTGGCTATCAGTAGCCACTCGTCTACTTAAGATCAACAAGGATCATTCAGAACATAAGTCCTCACTCTATGCTGCATACTGATTTTATTAAAGGTCAACCCTGGAGTTACATTGCTACCTGTTGGCAGTTTGTCCTATAGATATCCACAGGCAACTCCAAAGGGCAGAGTGACTCAGTGCTTCTCTGTAGGATACCAGAACTCTTCCTTATGGGTAGTTCCACATGCCACCAGCTTTCATTGACTCAGCTCCTTTAAAGCACAGTAAAGGCTCCTGGTGTTTGCTAAATATGAGATAGCTATCCATGAGTCCCACTTCCTCTGTTTAGTTTACAGGATTACATTACATCTTCTCCCTAGTGAGTGGAAAAGGAGGCACATGGAAATCCTGACTTTCACAGAGAAGTAAAGCTTGAATAACCACAGCCTGTCTTACAGTGTGACCCAAACACAAATGTGATTTCTTTATTTCAAAAGACTTTGCAGCAAGATTGAAATGCCAAGAGACTGAAATGCTCTCTTTACCCACACATGATATGGACATTGACAGTAAAATTTGCTATTAACCTGTGTCCAATAGCTCATTCTGTTTCTGTCCTGGAGGGATATGCCCCTTAGCATGTAGTTGCCAGGGTAGAAATATCCATGCTACAACATTCCAGCTACTGCAGAGTAAGACAGCATCTCTATGAATCTGTTGCGTTTCTGTAGGGAAATGAAAGGTGGAATAGCCACTTGTGTGGTTGCACATTCATAACCTTTGCACTGAATCCCATAGGAGTCACTTCTTCAAGACGTCCTTTCTAGAACACAACACCATGATATGAAGAGCACGAACATACCATTCTGTGGGCAATTTGTACTCCTGTTTCCTATACAGGAGAACCCTATTAGACTGGGGAGTGTGCATGCAAGAGCAAAAAAATTTTAAACAGAATTTATTTAAAATAGTACTTTTCCCAAAAGATACTAGTGGCAGGCACTTCTGGAGGGCAAGAATAGACCTTGGGCACAGGACCAACACAAGCATAGGCATTACTCAGCCCTAAAACACAGAGGAAAAAGAGAGAATCGAATGAGACCCTCTGCATCACTTGCACATGACTGACAAAACAAGACAGCATGCGTTCCTCAGATCCAAGCCAGACTCAATACATGTTCACATGAGCAACTCTAGCAGTCCAGTTATCGCTTCCTTAGTGCTACATAACAAAATAATAAACCAAAGGAAATGAAACCATATTAAAATACTATTCTTGCTGCCATAGTGTAACAGACCATTCAGCTCGCTGGTCTAGTACACTGCCTCAAGCAGCGGTTAGATACCTGATGATTCAGAGCATGAAGAATGGAAAACATACTACATCCAGCCAGTTGTGGGCTGGAATATTACATAAGGACTGGGGGAAAAAGAGGGAAGGAAAATTTTTTCTTGAACCCCATACTTGATCAGTTTACACCCTGAAGCATGAGGCTATTTCAGATGCTGATTTTTTTTTTCCTCCCTTGCTCTGGTATTGCTATGTGTGTTATTTCTGCATATATTTCAGTTTGGGAACCTGCCAGGGTTTTTTCCAATGTACTGAAGTCAGGAAATGCAAAGTTATGGCATATCTTCAAAGAATAGCACACACCAAAGCATGCAGAGAGCATCTGTGTGCATCTTTGTCCTCAGATGCACACAGCCTTGGCCCTAGTTTTCAAATCCACCCAGTGATTTTCCTTTCATTTTGCATGATGGAATTCTATTCTCTGTGTACTCTTGGCCCCTGGATTTAAATCTCCATTGCACTGACCAGAGTGAAACCACTTACAGGTCTCGTAGACGTCTTCAGTTCCACAGCCTGAAGCGGCACCGCAGCTTGCCAGATGCTAGTAAACTATTCAAGGGAAAGGAAGGGAAGCTGGTGATCTGTTGCAGATAAACACGTGCCAGCAAGAAGGACTGTTCTAAGACACTGCCAAAGCTGTCTTTGTCGCATGCAGGGGATCCCACTCTGATCAGGAAAAGTAGAAGAAAGCACTTTCTGGAGCTGTACCACAGTGTACCTGAGATGTCCCTTTAGCCACACAGGATCATGCAGAGTATGGTAAGTGTCTGAGCATCATAATCAATGCATAACACTGGATATATCTGTATTTATGGCTAGGCAATGAAGAGATTGCATTTTAGGCTCAGTTTCTTCCAGTATCAAAGTCAACACAAAGTAAGAATCAGAGGAAAATAAAGCTCACACAACAGAAGGAAAGTTTCAATTTAAAAGTAGTGCAGTATTAAGTAGAGTAAGACTTACAAAGCTGTCAAATCTGCAGTACACCGTGACTGAACTCAGAGCCTGAGAGACAGATTCGACTTCTCAAACTAAAGTAGCAACTTAGACAGACAGTATTCTTACATGAGAGTAGACAGAAGGCAACATGGGCTGAAAATACCCTGCCTCCACTGCTGGCAGAATAGAAGGTAGGAAGGCGTGAGCTCTGTCCCATACAGGGAGTTGTGGCTAGGGTCTGACTCCTTTGCAGCAGTCAACGAGACCAAAGAGAATTGGGTAGGCAAGACTATTTGGACAGTTGTAAACTAAAATTGTTCTGCAGATACATAATGTCAGAATTAAACAACATTTTATAATATATCACAAGCTATTCCCAGTGCTAACTTAGGTTAATTTCGTTTTCCACCAAAAACTATATAGTGAATTCAGGTTAACCAGGGTCCTTTGGGAGTTTTGTGGGACAACAGTTTCTTGGCTTCTTTCACACACATATTGTATTGACAACTGTTAAAGCAGAGATGCTTCAAAGGAGCCAAAGAAAAACGTATGCACACAGTAGACAATGATGCAGACAGAAATGCCAGCAATGATATACCACATTAGCAACAATCATCATGTGTTAAAATACATCAGGGGAACCTGAGTTGGAAGGAGAGTTAAAGTCTGTGGACTGTATCAAATTTAAATGTCTTGACTGGTATATTTTTTCTTTTCTTTCCTAGACATTCTTTTTTTCTTGCAAAAGATTTATTTTTAAGACTCCAGGAAGCCAAGAGAGCCTATTAGACTGGCAATTATCCTGAGTCACTTCCTACAATGGTTTAAAACAACCTCTCAGAAAATCTCTTTTGTGGGCATGAATGCAAAAGTACATCAGTGGCCCAAAGATTTGAACCAATAAACCTGAAAAAGTAATAATCTGCAGCTAACTACATTACATTTTTAATAACACTGAAAGAATATCAAGCTTGAAAAATCAAATGTTGGAAGATGACAGATACAAACACATCATGATATGTACGTGTTCAGATGCTCCTCATGTAAAACAGCTGTGGCAGAACATGGGATGTAACCCAGATGCCTGCATTACAGTTCAAGACATTTAGCTCAAGACAATTCTCTCCTTGCAGCTTTTGCCACAGCTGATGTGAACACGATGCATGGGATGAAGCAAGTATCTATAAAATGTAAGCACACAGTCAAAGCTGCTGCAGCAATTTTGGTGCTTCTACACTTTTAGGTGCTTTGGTTTATCAATGCTTATGCTCTTTACTGTTGTTCTTTCTGTATTATTTACTAATTAAATAAAAAATACCCCTCAACAACAGTTCCAAAACTTTTGCCCATGTAATCCTACTGAATTTTTGAGATATCAACATAATCCCTGAAGTTTCCTCAATATTAGAGTTTTATTCAACTACTGTCATGTCATGACACGACACTGCTCTCCTCTTGTGAAGCTGCCATTTCAAGAAGTAATGCAGCTTAACCCTGACATATACAAGTGTTATTTCAGGCAGGAGAACATAAGAATGTTCTTGAGCTCTGCTTCTGAAGCATGACACAGTATTACGGACTTGGGCAGAAACACTTGGCACAGGTATTCTTAGAAGACATACAAACTGTAGAGAATGCTATGCTTGAGCCCCAATTTTTATTACCAGGCCGGCCAAAAGTGACCCTGGTGTGCTACCTCACCTGCAGAAGGAGAAATTAAGACAGTTCTGTCTACAGGATAAGAGTGGAGGATCTCGACTCATAATATCATTTGTTAATCTTTTATAAAATAAGAAAGGAATTAAGCAAAGAGAACAAAATTAAACCACAATATTTAGGGTTTTTTTCTCCTTTGTCACTATTAAATACTGCAATGGAGAAATAATTCTCACGTAACACATGCATTTCTTGTGAACACCTGTTTTCATCACCTGCCCAGTAGTCTGTAGAAACAAGCCAACCCACAGGATTAAACAGAAAGTCACTGAGGTCCAGATTACTTTTTTTCCTTTCCAGATAAAAATAAAAGCTAGTGTTATAAATGACTGAAAGTTTGAAGATATGATACTCATTTGAAGAATTCAGTTTTAGACTGGACTTGGGGAGCAGTGAAATATGTCAGAAGAATAATCAGACTTCTGGTGAAGACATGCAAGAACAACAACTTTACAAACTTATGCTAAGAGCATACAGATTCTCCAGGGTCTTAGTCACTGCTGATTTAGCCATAGTTCAAGATATTCAACATCCCACAGCACTGGGTTTTTGTGTCTGAAGTAAAGCAAATAAAGCTGTGGCAGGGTTTGTGTGTGTGTGTTACATTATGTAGTGGGATGGCTATTGTGTTTCACTCAAGAATAAAAAACAAACAAGCAAACAAAATCCAAAACATCCCTAAAATCCAATGAGCTGGAAATTCTAAAAAATAAACCAGAATAACAATTCTCATATGTCTATATCCACTCTCACCTGAATACCAGAGTGTGTTTCTTAGGGTTCCAGACCACTTTGGAAAAAACAAAGTTGGGAAGTTCAGCATATTCTATAACCATGATACAACATATTGTCAAATATGCCCTAAATTAGCCAATTTTATTCTGATACAACTATTAGTAGAAGACACACCATTGATGAAAATTAGCAGTGAACCAGTTGAGATAAAATTTGTTAAACAGATTGACAAGAAAAGGCTATGTACCTTTTATTTGTCATTTTCTTTGATTATTTCAAGTACAGATAGAAGGGTGATAGGCTTAAACAAATACTTTTGTAACTTTTCGTTAATTTCATAAAATTTATGTCATAATAATTGCTACTATACGATTCTTGTCCTGATTAGGCACAGGAATTATCTAAAACCTAAAAGTTTTGTTCTTTTACTTCTTCCTAATTAATTTGGCAGATCCAGGGAGGTATAAAAATTTAATGACATTTGATCAAATTTGTCAAGACATGAAAATTTATGTAAAACACATAAATACAGTTTAGTCTCTGACAGAATTCTTAATTTCTGAGGGCCTGTTTCTTCTTCTGCAAAACAGAAATTCAGAAATTGAGTGATTGACGTGAGACTGGAAAAACTGAAGAACAACAAATTTATTCAGTGCATCTCTGATGCACAAGTGTGGACGAGATGCTGAACAAAAATTCTACATGAAGATACTCCTTTCTTTATGCTTCTTGGAGCACCTGATTTGACAAGGTTTCAGATAATTTGTTTCACACGGGACAACAACCAAGCAATTATTTCTGATAATTGTGCTTGTCTTCCTAAATACTTTGAAAACATAAAAATTCTTTTGAGTAACAGAAAGAAATGGCAAATACGTTTCTGTGTGCATGTCAGGTCACGTTAAATTAACCTAAGTTACATTAAATTAGCATACAAAGGAGACAAAATCATTGGTATAGATGTAATTACACAAGTCTTTGTACACATTTCTGCTTTGAGATGTTAAGTGTATTGTTTCTTAGGACAGGAAAGAACCATGCTCAATGCAAGTGTCAGAAAGGCCAAAACAGTTCAAATGGGTGCACAACATAAAGTTAATTTCCAAAGACTATATTTATTAAAATAGTTGTCAAACATAGAAGTGGAGAAGGGAGTAATAGTGAATTCCACTTCTCTCTCTTACTATAATTTCCAAAAATTCAGAAGCCCTTATTCTTCCTTTGAGGAGAAAAGTCTGGCAGGTTGTGAACAGCTTAGTCAAGCACTCTACACTTCTTTGCACATTCCACAGTAGCTGTTACAAAGTTCTTCCTGCAGGACTTCTATATAGTGACAATGAAATTCTGGTGCAAGGCCATTGAATATGGAACATTTCTGGATCTACTGGTACAAACTGACATGCAGATAGACCAGCTGAAACTCTGCAGCACCAATACCCTATCTTCTCAAAGAAAGCTGACAGAGAGCATTTAGTCTTACTTCTGAAAAAAAAATCACTATTTTTCTATTTTCAGGACTATTTTTATGTCAACAGAGAGTTTTATGGATAAGAACTTTGCTTTCATAGTTGAGGGAGCACTGTCTGGCACAGGACTGCTTTTAACAGAAGGTTACCTGATGCTACCAGATATTATTAACAATAAAAAAAGCAAATGTTTCATCATTAAACATAATAGTTTAGCATTGGCAACAGAACTGTATAGATAGACATATCTTGTTTGATCAATATTTCACTGAAGATTTAAGATGTTAGGAAGGATGCCAGTGAGACATAAGCAGTACCACCAGCAATCAGGGCCAGGCTTGAATTAAGGATGGATATAGATAGAGCTGTAAGGATAGCACATTCATCGTTAAGAGCAGATGTGACTGAGGTGAGGGGCATCACTGGCTAATGTCAGGGACTCCAAAGTAAAATCTGGAGTTGGGAGAAAGAAAAAGGTAGGAATAGAAACAATTCAGATGGTGGGGAAAAAAGGACCCTGGCTGAGCAGGCAGAAAAACAATTCAGGAAGAAGGCCTGGGACAAGACTATGAAGCAAAAAAAAAAAAACAAAAAAACCTCACAACCAAAAACAAACAAACCAACCAACCAAACAAACAAAACCAAACAAATAAACCTCTCTGGTACGGTACTCCACAGATGAAGTTCACATGGGAATCTTCACCAAGTGTTGATTATAAAGCCTTCACTCTCAAAGAGATTGTTTAAGGCCATCTGTGAAACTGGTTGTACCTTACTTAGGCATAAGCAAGGCTTAGTAGTAATAAACTGGCAAACTGATATATTTTCTAGAGGACTTCTTTTGCTCTGTATTTTGCTCTGTATTTTGCTCATTTTTTTCCTTAAAACACAAGTTATTCGTAAGAGAAACACTCAAAGCATCTGAATACTCAATATCCTCTTGTTGACATATATAAAATCATGCAATATCACGTTGTATATAAGAACTATAATATAAAATTATAATACTAGTACATGTTTGGAGGAAAAGACATTTTCTAAAGCCTTAAATATATGATTAGATAAAAATTATACCAAATTAAGTAATTTGGAAAATAAATTGAGATCTGGAAGGTAGGGAAGGGTCCATGCGCCTGCAGGAAGAGACTGGGCTGTGTGGGGACTGTTGAACAGTGAAACAGGTAAGAAAATACCAACTTAGTACTGGCATCAATGCCTGGAGTACTTGAAAAACTGAATGAAGACACTTTTGCTTCCTTCCCATCTCTGAAACGTGATGAAAACTGTTCTGCATTACAGTTGTAATACAGAGGCACAGTAGCTGTCTGAAGTCTTTCCAGAAGCGCAGGACCACTGGAGTGCAGTAATGTTTGGAAGCAGCAAAGTGGATCATAAGCGAGTGGCTTCCTTCACGTAGAATCAAGCCCTCTGAGGATAATTAATTTATCTGAGAGGCTAGTCATAAGCATCCTCAGAAACCAGGGAATGTAAAAGGAATCCAAATGGAGGAGAATTATTATGAATTAGTGAATGAAGTATTTTGTGAAACTTTGTGCTGGCAGAAGAGAGCAAAGCAGCTAACTGGGGCAAAGATATGTTTTTGGCAACAAATATCTAAACCAGCTTCTTTTCTTCACACTAGTGTTACAAGTCAGATTGTGTTAATATCTGTAAATCTCTTTGAGGTCTTCCAATGGAAATTACTATTCAAGTTTTATAAAAATATTATATAAAGGAAAAGTTACAGTGCCAGAATATATACAATGAATCTTTGGGTAATCATTATTCTTCCATGTTTCAAGAATTGTTTGACAAGTTTTGAAATTATTTCTCTGGGAACTGGTCTGACTGAAATGTGTTTATCTTTTGCCTTTTGTTAGTTCATGTTTGCATTTACTGTCCATTAATAATAGATGAACACAACAGCCTAAGGTACTTGATTCTTTTATGAACTGATTATTCCACATTTCAGCCGTACATAACATCAACAGCATAGGGAAAACTGGAATGTGGCAAGAAGCCCAGGAAAAGGCAAGCCGAGTTGGATTGGGAATTAGCTGGAAGGATAACAGTCTTGTAAGCCAATATTCATTAAATAATTTTATGTGCGGTGGAAGAAAATCATGATACACACTTGGCACCTGGAGACTTTAAAATGCAAAGAAAAATATTTCAATAACTGTACAAATTGGTTAACAATTGTGATACTAAACAATTATTTCTGTGGTCCCTTGATCCAACATGATTCAGTTTTCATCAGTGCTATTCTGAAGCCTCAATGCGTAATCTAAAGATTACTAAAGATTGCTTATCAGACAGCCTAGCTGCTTTCTGAGATGTTATACAATCCTGCCTACTATTTTCCCTTTTTCAGCCAACATTTGGCCTACATCCAAACAATGTTCACTTCAACAATGTGGGATTAAGCTTCTGGAGGTGCTTTGGCGTATACCGGGGCCTAGGCAAGGCCTACGAGAGCATGCAAATACATTAAAACTGTAAAAAAAAGAATTTTAAATGTTCAAAAACTAATAATAAAAGCAGATAAAACCCAGTGTACTTAAACTGCATTTCTGGACTAAATTAATGTCTGTTCTTAAACTATTAAATGTGATCCAAAATAACACTACCACCTTCTAAGGTAAGATGCTTCATTCCTTTTATAGCTAGTGATTTTGCACCAAATTGCATGTTTTACTTATACAGCTCTTCTGATAAGCCATTCAATGGACATATAATTATAAATTAATTATAAAATAATATAAATAATGTAAGATCCATTGAAAAGCAAATGTTATATTACTAGTAACAGTTTAACTAGCCAGGTAACTCACCTAGATGGACAGTTGCCTCTCAAGGGAGGCAATTGGAGTATTCCATTTGAAAAGATTGCTCCTACTCCATATATATGAATGTCTGTTCATTAGCGGAAAAGATATTATTTATGTGAATGTAGGCAGTTAGACAGAGATTTGATTTTGTTTCTTTTGTTTTTCAAGTACCATTTCTCATTCATGCATCTCAGTGGATAGACTTGTAAGACGTGTCAGGGAGTCCTTACACACCTTACTGGATTTATACAATGGAAAAAGTTTTTTCTTAGCTCACAAAATCATAGCTTCTTGAATAACAGTAACTGTTAAAAATCTTTATATGTTGTTTTGAAAGTGAGTATGTATATGCTACTCATTTTCAGGGAAAAAAATATGTTCTGAAAAAAATCACAAAAATGAGTATATGTAATGCCTGAAACTCACTATTCATAGAGGCAATCTGATGTACTTCCTGACTGACCTATGTTTTCAGATGTAATATCTAGTATTTCATGTTTATTAGCTTAGGAAAAATCTGACTGGAGTGTGTACAAATCACTGCCCCCTCCTGCAGGTCACAGACTAATGTGAACTTGAGAAAAATAGCTCTTGATTTTGTCCATAGATCCTCAGTAGAAAGTATACTATTAGATTAATAATGACTTTATGTGAAAAAAATGCTGCTGGCATATATTTTTCTGTCAAATTACCTTCAAGGTCTTTGGAAGCTCACTTTCTGAAACGAGGATCCGCACTATGTAGAGTGTTGTTGAATTTATAACTGACCATCTTGGTTATAAATTTGTGAAAAATTAAAATTCTTGACAGTGCTTACAATAAGACTTCAGTTGGGAGAAGAAATAATGGAGATAAAGTGCAGTGCAGTTATCAAGTTAGGAAAGAGGGATTATTCTATTTTCACATTTGGCACATTACTTCTGTGCTCTTCAGTCATACATGAAAAACAGGTAAAATGCATATTGTTGCTTGTGCTTGTAATCTTAGAGTCCTAGATTCAGCTTTAATTCGAAGAGGATTTAATTCCAAGTGCAAGAGAATTGAAACTCGCTAGTTCATTACATGATTTGGTATTCTTAAGTTAAAGAAGTTTAGAAATTCTAAACAACGACTAAATATACAATCCATGGCCAAGATAGAGATAGAAGATCAACACTGGGTAAACGAACATTTTGTATTTTAATATAGTGACTCAGACAGGAAGTCTGCATCTTCACATTAGCAAGTAACTGATGTCTGGAGTCCCTGGATACCAACCCTTACCCAGTTAAGATTTCTCAACTACTGATGAACAACATCAGCACATGACAAAATTACGCAGCCTTAAATGCATCTGGCATTTGGGACTTAGAATCAGAATGGTTTGGGTTGGAAGGGCCCTTAAAAGATCCTCTAGTTACAACTCCCCTGCCATAGGCAGGGACACATTCCACTAGACCAAGGCTGAATCTGCAATAGTATTAGAATGAATAATAGTTCTTGGTTTATTTTAAACTAAAATCTGGATATTGCAAAAACCCAACCAAACTAAACCTCTTTTTTTCCTTCATCTCTTGAAAACCTAGAGTCTTGAAAAAAAAAAAAAAAGGATTTTTAATATCATTGAAATATCCTTAAATGAGGGCTATTCTATTTGATTTCAAACAGTTCAAGAGTAGTTCTAAATTTCTTAATTCACAGAGTTGTATGAGGAAAAATGGTATAGTCCTGTGTGTCCCTCATTTACAACAATATGATAACATACGGAAAACTCTAGTGGGAAGGTTGGTCTTGGTATTTTAAGGCATTTAGTACCTTGCTACTGAAGAAACAATTTTCTCTGGCTTCACTGGAGGCTCTGCTTGCACAATTGGACACATTGTTTAATTACTCCATGTCTTAATTTTCTCCTCTAAGATAAAGGCATGTACCAACTCTAGAGCTAAATATGTTCATGTTCGGCACACCTGCCTGGAGCCATTATTGTGTGGGCTGGCTGTGTTATTACATCTAAATTGAAGCATTTGTGAGCTTGTGCAAGTGCTTCTGAATGCTCTTTATGACAGTTTTCTGAGATCAGTGTACCTGGGGAGTATAATTTCCTTTAGTTTTAGCTATGCTATTCTACTTAAATTATGATGCAAGCCTTTGCTTCCTTACAGAAGGCCTTCTCTTCTTGTACAACACCATCACCCTGTAGGTACAAAGTTTCTCATCTGTTCACCTACTCAAGTAGTGGTCACTCCATCCTAATCCATCTTCTAATGAGATCAACTAATCTGCTTGCATATTTTTCTTAATTAATAACTCTTCTCTGTCTCTTCACTTTCTTCACACTAGCTCCACACTTCCATCTTTTCCATCCAAATAAATAAGCTGAACAAAACGCCCTCAAGGGATCTGCTACCTTTGTTTCCCTTTACCTCTGAAGTAATACTTAATTCTCCTTCCTCATCTTCATTTTTACATTACCTAAGCTATGAAGTTTATTTTTACTGGCTGGAGTTCTCCTTTATGCTTATATTCTAGAGCCTCCTTCACTATCGCTCCCTGCATCATGCCTTCTATGTTCACTTAATGATAATTACGAAACTATAAGATCATGGTCCTTATTCTTATTCTTTATCCCTACTCTTTGGAACTACAAAACTTAATTTTGCTCCATGGCTTTAGTCACCTTCTATCACACTGTTGCATTTTCCTCATACCCAGCCTCAATGAATAACAGCTTCTCTACCGTCCCCTTCCACCCAATCCCATGCACAGATCCTCAAAACACTGTTGTTCATATCCTCCTTTCAGTTATCACTGTTATTGCTGTAAACAATTGTGCCTCCTTTGACAACTCTCTCGTCTTTATTACATTATTTTATTTGTCTTTAAGGCCCATTCTGTAACACCTTAATCATGACCAAGTAGCAGAGAGGTTTCTGTCTATGGTCAATCAACAGTATCAGCTTCATTTTACAGTTTCAAATAAATCTTTCCCTGCTTTCTGTGATGCCAGTTTTCATTCCTGAAAAGAGCTCTGCAAAAATCTGTAAAATTACACAGCAGTCTTTCTTTAAATATGTTTTATAGTAATGTCTATACAACAGCTTGATAGGAGAATTCTAGCCTCCATTATTGTGCTAATATTATCCACAATATTTCTGTTTATTCCCCTCATTTCCAGCATTGCCACCTGTCCTAAACTTGTATTGCAAGAGCTGTTTGGTTCACCTCTAAGCTTACACAGCATCCAACCAAACTTCTAATCCATGGCTTCAATTTAAGACTTATTATAAACCAATATCTAATAATTGTGTTTCATAATGTTTTGCTGAAGGCGGTGGGATTATGATCCTCTTTAAACAAGAGCATACACAAACTAGTTATACAATGAATATACAAGGAATTATTCGCTGAGCAGAACTGAACACAAGATTCTAAATTTCTCAGCAGTTTTCAGGTCAAAAAGCCACAAACCCCACAGACTTTTCTACTTATGGTCACCTAGTATTTTGCCTGTCCTTAGTCAGAGACAAGTCAACAATGGACTTCGGAAGGTTTCATGACAAAATAACAAATAAGAAAAACTATAATGCTAAAGATAAATGTGGGAAGGAGGTAGTGAAAACTGTGCAGATAAGTATGTTTATGTCTCCTGCTAACACTTCTTACACTGTAGTTTGCAACAAAAGATCCAGTTTATCCTATAGAAGATGAAAAATAACCTTCAAAACCCAAACCAGAAAAAAAGCACCCAACTTGGAAAAAAAAAGATTTGTTGTCTGTTGCAGTCAGAGTCCTAAGAATCCCTAAATTTCTTCATGAAATTTTTGTTTACTCTAAAAGAGTCAAACCATTAAAGACAGATATTTACATAAGCCCTCCGGAGGATATTTTAAGATTTTCTAGCTTGACTTAGTCTACCGAGACAGACATTTTTAGGGTACATATAAATGTGTTTGGTGAGAATGTCAAAACAGTGAAATTTTAAGGTACTTTCCAAATCTGACTCTTACATCCATGAAGATGTAGCCCTGTTTCCCAAGAAACAGATTGTAACAGTAGCCTAAAAGAGAAAAACATCCCTGCCCTTCTCACAGGGATGGACTATTAAAAGCTGAACAAGGCAGTTTTGTCTAGATGAAACCATTAACCATTTTAACACTGAACAGAAAAACAGAAAAAAACAAAGGTTACAGGGCTTTGGGATGATACTTGAAATATCAAAAAATATTGCCTCAACTTTTTCACATTCCATTCAAATACAGAAACTTAGGTTTCTGCATTACCACACCTTTTACAAATAAAGGTTGTACTCTTTCTGGCAGAGCTTATTTAACAAACTCAACAGATATTATACATAAATTTAGGCCACATTTCAAACTTTAAGTTCTGGTCATTTAAGAAGTGTTTCTGGTCATGTAGAAGATACATATTTGGCACTAATGTTTTCAGGAGTTGGATGATGAGACAAACTCAGACTTTGGCAAGAGTTTTGGCCCTTCACCCTGCCCAGTTGATCTGTGGAAAGATTTTAATGTTCTAACTTCTAATCATTATCTCAGCCAAATGGCATGATAGTTGCCAAGAATAAGTAAAGTCTATGAAAAGTAAAACTTTGGAAAAAAAAGAAAGGACTTGAAAGTTTGGGCTATTATAAAACTTACAAGGCTGTTTATTTGGAAGCATATTAAGTTGCTAGGTGACATAATGGAGCACAAGTCCTTGAACTGCCAGCCCCAGTATATATTATGACCCATATTATTTTTCTAATTGGAAGAAAACTATAATGGTAAAGGCAGACAATTAGTTGTGACGCTGTAACTATTACTTCAAAATGCAATGGCTGACCTTTTCAAAACATATAACTGCCAGATCCTGTAACTCATACAGTCACCTAATTTTTTCAAGCCTATAGGGTGCTTGCGTTCTGTCGTGCACTTTCTCTAATACTGGAGCTGAAGAAAGTTGACACATCTTTGAGGTTTAGCATAGATGCAAATGCTGAAAATTCTTCAAGTACAAGGTGATTTCCCAGGGAAGAGAGAAAGAAGATTTCAAACACAATAAATTTAAAGCAAACAAAAACTTTTCAGGCCTCCATCATAAGATGCAACCTCTAGATCAGTCCATTATCAGGAACAGTTAAGTGTCACCTTCAGGTTCCATTTTCCAAGACTTTCTTCAAAGTTCTAAGAAATACAAATTCTGAAAACAATTCTTTTCGTTTGGTGAAACCAAATTTTCACCAAAAAGATGTCCTACAATTCCTGCATCTTTGTAATCAGCTCTTTACCACTAGTAACAATCCTCTTTTCCAAATCTAACAAAAATTTAAAAGCCAAATTGCTTCTTAAGCTAGGCTTCAAGAGAAGACTTCTGTTAATCAGTAATTCTGTAACTGTGGATTAAATTTAGTGGCCTTTGTTCGTCATGTTTCTCTTGTATCTTTTTATCTCTTATTTTCTCTTAGAGGTTGGAAATCTGCTGTTTGACAGAATCACAGAATCAACTATGTTGGAAAAGACGTCTAAGATCATCTAGTCCAACCTAAGACCTAACACTACGTTATCAACTAAACCATGGAACTAAATGCCATGTCCAGTCTTTTCTTAAGCATCTCCAGGGACGGTTACTCCACCACCTCCCTGGGCAATCCATTACAATGCCCAAACACCCTTTCTGTGAAGAACTTGTTCCTAATGTCCAGCATAGAGATTGAGTCCTCTTGTCCTGCCACTAGTTGCTCGGGAGAAGAGGCTGACCTCCACCCGGCTACAGACTCCTTCCAGGCAGTTGTAGAGAGTGATAAGATCACCCCTGGGACTCCTCTTCTCCAGGCTAAACAATTACAGCTCCCTCAGCCCCTCCTCACAGGACTTGTGCTCCAGACCTTTCACCAGCCTCGTTACCCTTCTTTGGACACGCTCCAACACTTTTCTTCTCTTTTTTTCTTTCCTTTCTTTTGTCTTCATTTTAGCAAGCACTGAACAGAGTCTGTAGACTCATCACAGTGAGGACTCCAGTCAAATCCCTGTTCATATGAAAATTAAGTTATAACATGAAATAGTAAATGGAATAGTGAAGAGATTGAAACACATCTTAAACTCTCTTGGCTAATGACAGTTTTGTCCTATTTTGGGGGTTTTGTTACTATTTTGTTACTTGTGTTATTTTTACTGCTTCAAACAAAGCAGCTTAATTAGTCCTTCAATTAGCTTCTAAGTGTACCTAATAGTTTCTGTCCTTATACATACCTGTACATACTTCTTTGATCATTTAAATAACTCTTCTGGGAAAAGAACCCCAGTGTAGAGAAAATTTCCCTGGGACTAATGCCTATAAAAATGTAGCAGTCATATTAATACCCGCATTTCTTAATAATAAAATAAGATACTAGGAGATAATAAGTATTATTATAAGATACTAGGAGACAGTAAACATTATTATAAGATATTAGGAGACTTGATCCCAGAAGCAGTACAGTCTCATTTACAAACTCCATACTCCAGCTACCGAAAGCCAGTAGACACAAAATGGCTTTCCTCACAATTAACTGCAGAGTTACAATATCTACTGCCCACTTAATTCAGAATCCAGGTAAGCTGCTAAATAACACAGTTAACTACTACATTTGTAGTTTTCAAACAATACTGTACTCTCCTGCATCTGTTTTATTACAAAACCAAAAACCACAACAAATTAATCCAGTTCCCAGGCCTTCAATCAAACAGTCCAATTCTTTCAGAATTCTGAGACTGAAATTATTTATGCTTCCCTCTCAAATCTTGATCTTCCAGTCTAAATTCATTGAACACTGTGATTTCTGCTTCCCTCTTGACTGCATTTTTTTCCCTCTCATATTTCTCCCTTTTAGTCACTTCTGCCTCTAACATCATCTTCAACATTCCCATCCCTACAATGACAAGAGGCAAACTTTTATGTAGTTTTGGAGCAATGTTGAAAAGATACTATTTATTCCATTATCCTATTCCAATGTCCTGTTGTGTTTTTTTTTTCACTCTTTATTTAATCACCAAGTAATATTTTCCATTTGTTTTCATTTTTACCCTTTTGACTTTTGCACTTGACTTTGGATGGTGATTAGTCCTTTTCCAATTTATTCCCTGAGGGCTCACTACTTATGCCTCATATGCTTTCTGACACAATTATTTATTCTGTTGGGAGAGAAAAACCTTTTCCCTACTGTTTTTCTTATTTGGAATACAAGTTCAACATACTTTTACCATATCTCAGTAGAAGAATTTTCTATCCTCCTCCGTAATCATTTCCCTGATTTTCCACTTAATTTAAATTAGTTTACTTGTAATCACTTGTAATCTGATCTCTACCACTATGTCACACCAAAACGAAGGCCAAAATACTATCATGTTGTTTGACTCTTCAATAACCACCTCACAGAGTAATGGGGTCCTGTTGTTACCACTCCCTAAGTTTAGCTCTTTTAACAAGACAACACCCTCTATTTCCCACTAGCAGTTTTCCCCCCAATCCTTCTTATGTTAGAATTAAGGACTTGGTGCCTTCATTGCCTCCAATCTAGGTATTTTGCTTCAATTTCCCCTTATGGTGTTTCAGCTGGGTAACAACAGAGACATCCCTTGAGCCTTACACGCATGAGCAGGGCACAAGCAGAGCCATGCGGGCACACAGATAAGGCACAACAGGTCAGGCGGGGGATTCCTGGCGTGCCCACGGAGCGCTCCCCACGCCACACCAACCCCGCACCTCCGGGATGGGCAGCGTGTGCAAGCGTGTGACACCGCGGCCTCGGGGAGCCCCGCTGGTGGGGAATTGCCATTAAGGGCCAGGCAGGCAGTCACCCCTCTCAGGTGGAGCCCGGCTGCTCCCTCCTCCAAGCCCCTCCAAGGCCACCCGAGAGCGTGCGGTGGCTCGGGGGCCGCCCCCCCCATCGCTGCCGGCCGGGGAGCGTGCGGGTTCCCGTGCGGGGTTCCCGTGCGGGGTTCCCGTGCGGGGTTCCCGTGCGGGGTTCCCGTGCGGGGTTCCCGTGCTCGGCCGCCGTGCCGGGTTACAGTGCCGGGTCACGGTGCTCGCTCGGTCGCCGTGCCGCGCTGCCGTTGCCAAGGGCTCGGCGGGCAGCGATGGTGAAGGAAACCATCCGGGTGTACGCGCGGGTGAAGCCGCTGGGCAGGCGGCAGCAGGCGGGGGTAGGCCGGGGAGCTGTGCCGCCGCGCTGCCGGGGGT
Organism: Empidonax traillii; assembly: GCF_003031625.1. Lineage (NCBI taxonomy): Eukaryota > Metazoa > Chordata > Aves > Passeriformes > Tyrannidae > Empidonax > Empidonax traillii. The sequence goes on from NW_020956040.1 coordinate 29,512, forward strand.
GCAGGGGGGCTGCTGGGGAGAGCCGAGGGGCGTCCCGGGGCGCCGCGTCCCCCCTGCCCTGCAAGAAGCTGGTGAGGGCGGAGCGGTGGGTACGCGAGCGAGGGAATTCAGAGCTCCGTCCCGCGCTCCGAAGCCTTAAGTTCATAAAACCACCAAGTAGAGCTTGGGCTGCAACTGTGGGGGGAAGGGGCGAGGAACTTCTTTCCAGCCGAGTTATTAGAGGAAGGCTCCGCAGGAAAACACTTGACGCTGGTCACCGGGTTTACGCAGTTCAGCCCTGTTCTGGGCACGGGAGGGGAACGTGCAGCTCCCAGGCTGTAGCTGTACTTGCAAGGGATAATAAAGATAATGAAAGTGTTCCTCAGAAACCGTGCATTTAGGTCTCCTAATTGTCTTCTGGTTTTAAACCGGCTCAACTCATTTTGTAGTAGCCTTTCTTAATGTATTCTTCCAGGGTTTTTTGGAGAGGTTTGTACTTGGGGCTGTGCTTTGTTTTTCACAACGCCACAGATATTGAAGTGGTTTAGTAACCAAGTATGCCAAAAAGGCTACACTGTTGTTTCAAGTATTGTTGTAGTATTTTCGTGGAGACAGGATAATGTTGGTGTGTGCTGGTTTTGTTGTATAATAACCGAAGGAGGATCTGGTCAAATATTTAGTGAAATTTGTATAAGGTTTTTCTTAAGGCAATTGCAGGTGCTAAGCTTGCATAACTGCTATGTCTAAGAGCTGTGCTGTTCTATTGGTGAAATTATGCTGTGAATTCATATCCATGCTTACTAGAGCTATTCAGTGGATGATGAGGAGGATCCCCTCTCCAGTCTGGAGATTACTGTGCCACGTGACTTAGCAGATGGGTTCGTCAATAATAAACGAGAGACCTACAAATTCAAGTGAGTAAAAGCATTATCTTTGCATCTGTTTCTTTTAGTGATTGATAACTCTGTGTGTAGGGATACACATGTACAGAATCAGGAATCCTAAGTTTTGGTATAGGTTTATTTTTATACAACTCCCTTAACAAGAGGAGTACTTCAGCATATACTCTTCACCATGAGTTTGATAGCAGTGAGTGAAGTTGTGGTACTATTGTCTATGCATTGCAAGTCATTATGCTTTCCTAAGTCTCATCTCAAAGGTTGCATTTTCATTTATCAGTTCTTCCCTTTTTACTAATTGAATTTGTTTATGAGGAGTGAATGCAGGATTGTGTGTGCTCTTGTGATCTAATGAGTTGTCGTAGGCTGGCTAAAAGTTGTCTTGATGTAAAATGCTCTGTTTACAAACTATGTTTCAGACGTTATCAAAACAAGGTAAAGAAAAACAGAAATAACTGAAAGAAACAAAACCTTGTTTGTAGAATGTAAATATTTATTAGGAACTTAAAATCACTACCAGCAATATCAATCAAATATTTTCATCACTTTAGCAGAAAACTTTGAGGCAACATTTTATAATTTTGATGATAAATAAAGCTAGATATATAATCACCTTTAATGATGAGGTCAAGGCTGTCTTTTCCCAAGTGGAATATTGTTTATTTTTTTGTAATAATAGGTCAATTTGTTGCTCTATACTATTAAAAATGAGAGCTCTAGATAAACATCTGCAGTTCAGAGTGATGTCATTTTACATCAGCTAAGGAAATTTGCTTGGGAAGAGAGGAGCTGCCCTCTCCAAATAGATTAATATGCAACATTAGGTTAGGTTGCAGATGCCCAAGTCTGACTTAATGAATGCTGATATTTTTTTCCGACTTTATAATTTATTAATAAGTCTGTAGAGACAGATTTTGAGAAACACTGTGTCTTATTACCCATAAGACAATGCAAAAATAATTCTATGGAGTAAGCATTTATTTTTTCTCCATAAAACTCACGCTTTCATGCAGTTTATCTATCCTAGTCACATCAAACATTATTCTCTTTTGTTCTTACTCTCTTGTATGGGAACCAAACACAATTGTTTGAGTTACTTGGCTGATTAAGCATTGGAAGGGTAGAGTGTATGCATTTATGTTTTGTGTACTGCATTTGTCTGAGATACTGTACCCATTGCATGGGTCACCATGGTACCTTTCTGCATATCCAGTGTCTACAATGCCTTTCTACATACCCTGGGAAGTTCTGTGTGAGTGTCCGTTTCCAGACAGTGATCCAGATATGGATCACAACTTCCTAAAATACGATTAAAAATATGATGAGGGGGAAAACTCTGCTACACCACATATTTGCAAAAATGGAAGAACTGATGAGAGATATTAAACCTGGGGGTAGCCTAGGTTGCAGTGGCCGTGAGATAGTGAAATTCAGGATACTGAGAAAAGGGAGAAGGCAAAAAGTAGGATCACAACCCTGGACATCATGAATGCAGATTTTGGCCTGTTCACAGACGTGATTGAAAGAGTTCCATGAGACACAGCCCTGGAGAGAAGTCCGGAAGAACTGGCTGATTTTCAAGGATCACCTCCTCCAAGCTCAGGAACAATCCATCCAGATGAACAGCAAATGATGCAAAAAGCAGCAGGAGGTCTGACTGGATGAGGAAGCAGCTCATGACTAAATGGCAATATTAAAAGGAAGTGTGGAAGAGGTGGGAGCAGTGTCAGGTGACCCAGGAAGGCTGTGTGAGGAATGGGATCAGGAAAGCCTAGATAAGCACACAGTGAGGAGTGCTGAAAACAAACTGAGCTGCTGGGCTGAGGGTTGCATCAGGGGCTCAGAGGGCTGTCATCCAGGCCAGCTGGAGGCCCATCACTGGTGTAGCCAATTAGAGGATCCAGTACCATTTAGCATTAAGGATCTGGGTGATGAGACCAAGTGTAGCTTCAGCAAGTTCACAGACAATATGAAACTGGAAGGGATGGTTGATGCACCAGATAGTTGTGTTGCCATCCCTGCTGACCTCAAGAGACTGGAGAAATGAGTCCATAGGAATCTCATGAAATTCAACAAAGTGAAATGTCAAGTCCTGCTCCTCATGAGGAATAACCAGGACAGGCTCAAGGATGACTGAAAGCAGGCTTGCAGACCTGGAATCCTGATAGACAAAACATTGAACCTAGGTCAGCCATAAACCATTTGCAGCAAAGGCCAACAGCCTCTGGGCTGCATTAAGAAGAGCACTGCCACCAGGTCAGAGAAGTTGATCCTTCCCCTTATCAACAACAGTGAGATCACACCTGGAATTCTGTGTCCAATTCTGGGCTCCAGCAAAGGGACACAAATATGATTAAGGGACTGGAGAGTCTGACATGTGAGGAGAGGCTAAGAGACCTGGGACTCTTTACCCCAGAGAAGGCTCAAGGAGATCTTGTCAGTATCTATAAACACATGATGGGGAGAGGAGGAATAAAGAAGATGGAACCAGATGCTTCTCAGTGGTGCCCATGGACAGGACAAGAGTTAATGTGCACAAATTGAAATATAGGAAATATACCACAGAATCATAGCATGGCTAGGATTGGAAGGGACCTTAAATATCATCTAGTTTCAACACCCCCTACTGTGGACAGGAAGCCTTCCAGTAGCTCAGAGCTCCATGCAACCTGGCCTTGAACACTCCCAGGGATGGAGCACCCACAATTCTCTGGGCAACCTGTTCCAGTGCCTCAACACCCTCACAGTAAAAAAAATTTCTTCCTAATATCTAATCTAAACTATTCTCAGTTTGAAGCCATTCCGTCTTGTCTTGTCACTACATGCCCTTGTAAAAAGTTTCTGTCCATCTTCCTTATATGTTCCCTTTCAATGATGGAAGGCCACAACTGGGTTACCCTGAAGCCTTCTCTTCTCCAGGCTGAACAATCCAAATTCTCTTAACCTTTCTTTGCAGGAGAGGTGCTCCATCCCTCCACTCATCTTGGTGGGCTTCTTCTGGACTAATTCCAAAAGATTGATGTCCTTTCTGTGCTGGGGACCCCACTGTGAGGTGATCAGATATTGGAACAGGCTGCCCAGAAAGGCTGTGGAGCTTCCCCATGTGGAGGTACTCAAAGCCTAACTGGACAGACCCCTGTTCTATCTGACTCTCCTTTGAGCAGGGGGGTTGGAGCAGAAGGTCCCTTCCAACCTCAAGAATTTCCATTCTGTAAGACAACTTCAGATATTTTATATAAAGAAGTGACAAAACATATTGAATTAGACATCGCCTTGTGACCTATAGTAATAGTGCTACAGAGTGAAGGAAATAGCTAGGAAAAAATGTGAGCCTGGCTGTACTGGTGGGATGCTGTATTTGGTTATAGTGTAATCTATTTATCCAGGATTCAGTGTGGTGCCAGTTCCAAACAGTGATTCTCTTGATAGATTTAAAATACGGTTTAGTTTTTTCTAAGCCACATCATTTTATCAGAGGATTTTATTGTACAGATCTTGTCAAAGCAGCTCTGTGTACAGCCTATTTATGTACAATAGCACAACAGCAAGCTGTGGTTAAGACTACAGGGAAAACATTGTACTAAGTTATGTAAGCCTAATGATGTAAACATTGACTGTTACAAACACAAACAAAAATGTATGAATCGAGTAGTGTTTTAGCATTCTAAGAAATTTTTATTTGCTTAATATTTTCAGATTTCAGAAAATTTTTGATCAAGAGGCAAAACAAGATGTGGTTTTTGACAGCATTGCCAAACCAGTAGCAGAATGGTACGTTTTGATCTTGCAAGTAATCAGGGTGAAGCTACTTTTGCTTTTGTTGTATTACTCAGGGGAGAACTGGCAGGTCTTTGTTGTACGGATTGATATTTTCATTTTCTAAATACTAACATATCTGAGTCTAGGAGATACACAACCCCCTGAGAATTTTATGTATGCAAAGGTTCCATTTTTGACTCCTCAAATAGCACTGCTACTCTTACCTCTTACATTGTATAGCCGTAGAAATCCATGTCTGATTCTTTTTTGTCTGTAGTATAAGCTCACTTCATTGCCTTAGAAAAGTGTTCCCTATATAGTTTCATGAAGAGGTAAAACCTAATGAAAATCTTATCCCCTTGTTTAGTTTTCATTCAGTTAGGGATGCTCATTAATACTTGTGGAGATATTCCTAAATTTTGCCCTTATTACTTTTGTCTTAATGTGTAAGGCAGTGCCTTTGGTACTGTTTTTGTTTATCACCTCCATTTAATAAGCAAGCACTACTCATATTTGATAGTTTGCAAAGACAGGCATTTAAGGCTGATGAAGCTCTCTGCACTCATTGTGTGGATTGAATGCCACTCTGAAACAGGTGGATTTCCCAATATGCCATTTTCTCTGCTCAGTTTATTGTCTGAATTGCTGAAGTTTGTGCTGGTTTTAGTGGGGGAGAAAATGCCATGCTGCGGGAAGCAGAATTTCTGCACAATGTTTGCTTATCAAACTTACTGCTCAGAATCCAAACTTGTTGTGAGTTGGGAAGTATTACTTTAGATGCCAGCTTCCTTCTCATTCATTATCTGGAGTTTGTCTAAGCCATGATTCTGCAAGTTATTCTACCATCTATTGCACTGTCCTGTGTTTAGCACTGTAGGAAAACAGACGTCCTCAGCTGGACAGTAAGCCTTTCTCAAGTTGTTACTTGGAAGAAAAATATATCTATATCTTTATAATTTAATTTTCTTCTTTTTTTTTTTTCCTATTTTCTTCTTTGAAGTCCAACATAAAGCAGAAGGGTAATTGACAGTGAAAATGAAGAGCTAGTGAATTTCAAACTTCATTAGAATAAGTTAAGATAGACTTAAAAATAATATTTGTTATAATGTTTTCTCACTCAAGAGAGATTTATTTGCTTATCTGACATCATGAAATATAGCTTCAGATTAGCTCATACACTTAACTATAAGTATTTCTGGGTTCAATGGGGACTGCAGGGAAAAAAAATATCTTATTTGAGTTTGTTTGGAAAGAGAAGGGTTAAAAATCTCATTGTTACATACTATGGATTTAATTATCCTCAGCAAAAGCTCAGAGTATCAAAATTAACTAGCAACAGACTGGCTAATTTTTTTCCCTTTGGAGTGTTTTGCTAGAATATGGAAAGGTTTTCCAGTCAAATAATTCATCTATACAGTGCTCTAATAAACAGGAAGTGGTATTCTTTTCCTTTACTTCAGTGCTGGCTGATATAAGACTGTTATATATTAATTTTCTACATTATGTAGACTTTAGTTTCGGGGTTTAGATATTTTTAAGTACTTAAAAGTATTTAAATGCTATTAAAATCAGTGTTGTTTAGGCATAGTTATCTTCAAATAGCCAAGTCTTTATCTTTAATGCTAAAATTGATTTATAAATTAATTCTTAATGAAATCAAGATTTTGTCTCTGAGTGTTATAATGTGCTAAAACTTGTATTCTTATTGATGTTTGTGTTGTTACTGATAATACTGAAGGATAATTTTACTTGTGTTTTTATAATAGAGTGAGCAGTAACTGAAGTACGTTCATGTTTTTCATCCACTTCCTTAATTTTTTTTGCCTTTTTTTAGGGAAAAATATGTATTTCAAAATATATTTATATTTATGAGGTTCCTTGGTTAATGGAGTCCTGAACTGGGCCTGAAAGTTACTTCACTCTATAGTTAATGACTTGATTTTCCTTTCCACCGTGGGACAATAAGAATTACCCTATTTCTCTGAGATATCACAGATTTTCATGGCAAAATGTTCATCATTATTTGTTTCAAAGTCAGCATTCTCTTGCATGAAAAAGCTGTTGAAAATACACAAATTTCTGGTCTTGGAGTCCCTTTACTGAGGGAACAGTTTTTGTGTGCGTATTGCCAGGGTAAAGGAAGTAGTGGGAAAGTATCAATGAAATAGTTCAGTAACATTTTAAGGCTCTTTGCCATGCATACTTACAGTCCTGAGAAAATTCAGTTACAGACTTGAATGCTTAGAAAAAAAAAATTCTTGGACACTGTTTAAACTAAAACCAGCAATGCAATGCTCAGGATTCTAAAATCTTTCTAGCTTGTTCTTGGATGGATGGAACTTGGATACAACTTTCTTGTCTTCCCCTCATCCCCTTTTTAAATGTGTTTTCTTTGATGTTGGGCCACTACTTTTCCTTCTTTAAGTCCAGTTACATTGTCATCTTGCCTGTGGTTTCAGAGGCACCAGACATTAGTTTGTTTAATTTGCTTCTTCAGTCAAAAGTGCCTGCCTCTGCAAACCATTGTAAGCATGTGATTTGCTTGAACTTTTTTATTGCTTTTTTTGAATCCTTGAGTCATCTCTTGCATGGTTTCTTTTTATCATTTGGATGTGCTTTCCCCTTTTTATTTTAAATATATATTCTTGATATTTTTTTCAGGCAGAGTCAACTTGATGTTTAAGAAGCAGCACTAATTCTGTTGTTTTGTCAGAAATAGGGAAGATAAATAAAATCCTACTTTTACAGTCTGCTAATGATTAAGCATTGGGTTAGCCTCACAACAGAACAAGGCCACTCTTAAGATGTTTCAAATACTAGTGTTATGATTATTAGTGCATTCAGAAATTAATTAAAAATATTAACTGCATTGCACTAGTTTTCTTTTCAGTTCTAATATGGCCAATATTTTGGTATTAAATGTCTTGATTTATTAAAGAATAACATTTGAAAATACATTCTCTTCAGATGTCTCATGCAAATGAGAAATACCTCAGCTGTTCATCATAAACATAATGACCATCACCTATGTTCTTCTGAAAGATCTGAGAGCCTCCAGGATAATGCTCCCATTGCCTCACGTTCTGGTTTCTTCCATTTTGTACCTGGATATATTTGTCACACAGTATTGGAAGTAGTGGTTTGGCTCATCTGCATCATAAAAAATCTGTAAAATCTATGTATAATAAGAGGACACATTTTTTTTGGATGTCAGCTAGAAACAAAATTGGCTTCAAAATTTCCCCTAAATTGAGAAATTGGATAGTAATGACAGCAGTTCTTTCTGAAAGTGAGTACAATTATGAGGCAATAAAAAGTGAAAAGTGTCATTGATGTTTCATTTAAAATTACTACTAGTTGCTTGTGTTTGACTTAAGTTGTGCAGCTTAGAATTGTTCAAGAAGGCTGTTTATTATAAGTTACAGTTTGACAGCTTTGATTCAGAGTGTCTTTGTACCACTTGTCTGTTTATGGTGGTTGTGGTGGAATTCTAAATATATGTAGAGATCTTAGTTAAAATAGGAAATTATATTACTTTTCTTTTTCCTTTGGAAAGCCCTTTTGAAATTTTAAGGAAACTTGCCTGCACTAAGGTCTGAGAAACAGTTATGTTGGCTTTGTTTTTTAAAGATGAGGCATTACCAATTTAGATTGATTCCACAAATCTGGCAGAGACATAAAGAAAAAATGTCATACTGAGATACTTTGTTTATTTTAATTAAAGGAAACTTTAGTCTAAGCTCCAAGTGATAGAAGATACCTAAAATTTGAGTCTCTGAAGATAAAGTCTCCATGAAAACTTGTTTTCCAGATCCTGCCAATTAACTCCTTCCTTGTTTTTACCTTCACTATTTCAGGGGTCTGGTTTTGTGAGAACTGTGTTGATTTATATATATATTAAAAAAAAAAATATATATATATATATACATATAAAAGAATGAAAGTGAGGGACAGTGGTAGAATATTTCAGGTCTGCAAGAACTGAGGTGAGGAGAGGGCTACCAGTGTCCCAAGATCAAACTACTGGTGTTTTCTGCTTTTTTCATCATTCTAGTATTTTAATAGTTATTGAATGTTTTTTCAATCACATGCCTTTTTGTTACTACTCATTTAAAATGAAAATGGCATAAATCAAATTGAAATAATAATATGAAGCTGAAATAAACAAAGAAAATTATGATAATTACATTTTAAAGTTGCAAGTTGTTTCTGATTCCCAGGATTTTCTCTATAAACACAGAATTTAGTCCTTAATAAGGGGATTTTATTGTTGTTTGATGTATTCATATTATAAATGTAGTAAAAAACTCTCGCTTTGAACCTTTTCAGCAAATTAGGTGAGAAGGAATCTCTGTAGGTCATCTGGTCCAACCTCCTGAGCAAGCAGGTTGTGGTAGATCACGTTTCTTGGGCACTTGTTCAGTAGAACTTCAAAAATTTCCAAAGATGGAGATCCCCCAATCCATCTAGGCCCCTGTTCCAGGGCTTAATGTTAAGAATATTTTCATTATACCCATTTGGAATTTCTTCTCATGCAACTTGTGATCACTGCTTGGTATTCTAGCACTGTAAGTCTCTGGGAAGAGTTTGAGTCCATCTCTGTAACAAGCCACTGCGTGAGGTGGTAATTAGGTACATGAAGGGCTTTCTCTTCTCTGGGTTGATAGGAAACAGATCCCTTGCCTTCCCCTTGTGTGTAATGTGCTGCAACCTGAACTAAATTGGTTCTATCAGGCTCACTCCAGTTTATTTAGAACATTTTTCATCTACTGGGGAGCCCATAACTGGAGACAGAACCCAAAGAGGGACGTTTCTTTTCTTTTTTGCAAATTTTGATGGCAGCTGTTCTGTTTGATTCCGCAAAACCAGTGCAGCAGCAGAGGAAGCAGAGTTCTTCACTATACTTAGGCAAAAGCCTCCCTGAAGTCTCATTAACAGCAAGCACAGAAGCAAATGAAAAGTTCTGTGTCCATAAACTTTAAATAGAACAAATGATCTTCACTGGAAATTAAACCAAAATGTAGTCAGAAAAACCAACCACAATAAAGCAACCTCAGTCTGCTTTCAACCTCTGTCTACTGTCACTGGGCTTTATACCACTATTTATATTGTCTCAGATGCTCAAGGACAAAGTACCGAATGATATTTTAGACTGCAATAACGACCCATAAATTGTCTAGCTCTCACTTGAGGAATTTCTCACTTGAGGAACATTGGACAATTGTAAACATAACATATCTATCAATTGAAGTGGAATTGCTTCCATGAGTTATACTTGTGTATCATACCCTATATTTAGGAATTAGACATCTTTCAGGCATGAGACAAGGCAGTGGAGTGACTGGAAATGCCAGTACATAACTCTGTATCAACCATTTAAATAGGGATCTAAATTGAGTTTTCAAATGAAAAACTCACTGTGCATGTTTTTAAATCACCACTAATTAGGAGTAAGTTAGAACATGCAAGTTAATTGATAAGCGAGTAAGAAATATTTAGGGGAAAATCTGCACGGTGTTACTCTCCTTTACATTCATATATGAGTCCTTACTATAAAGAATTGTCCTATGCCTGATAATCGATACAAAAATTGTACTAACAGCTTCTGCTTAGCAAGATTGTAAGGAAAGAGGCAGGGTTTTTCTAATGTCGCCAAAAAAAGCCCAATAATCCACTGAAGTCCTGAGCCCCATCTTCTTTTATTTTTATTGGTGAGTTTAATACAAGATGCTGCCTGTCTCTAAATACCTGGCTTTATTCCTACGCTTCTAGAGTATCATAGTTGCAGGCAGCTACAGTGTTACAGCACATCTCATTTTTCCTCAGTCTTATTGACTAAGTCCTTATATGTAATGATCATTTCTTATTAACTCTTTTTATTTCTCTGGACTCTAAGGATTTATTTTTTTTAACTATCTTACTGCTGATAAGAGAACTTTAAAATATTGAACCCTTGCTATTTCAATCAATTACTGATTTAATTTTCTTAGTTTTTCAAAGTCCAAAGTGCAGAAGTGAAAGCACATTATATATTCACTTTTCATAAAGCCAGAACTGATTTTCTTGAACAAGCATAATTACATAAACTTTTGTGTAACAGTACTCAGGTTATTAAGTGGTTTTAAGGTTGTACTGTAAGTGGAATATTTAAGGAACATCTACTTCATCTTTCTGCTTTCATATTATATCACTTCTTCAAAACAAGAGAAGTATTAAAATTAAGAGTATTCCATGTTAATTGGGAAAAGTAATTTATAGAATGTATGTTGGAATTTTATAAAGTATTAGAAGTACTTTTGATGCATGCAGATAAGTGTAAATCCTGTAGTGTGTTTAAGCATTTCCATCAGCAAAAAAGTCTGCATCAAGTTGACCCACTAAAACTCAGTGGCATATTGGAAAGATTAATTGAATCAACTGTGGATCATGGTCTTTCTAAATGACACTTTGCAGGTGGAGAACTCCTTTCCCAGTGGATATTTTAGTATTCTGATTAGAAAGATACTAAAAGTATTGCAATTTCTGTCTTAATCTCTTTCTCATTGTCACTGTGAGAGGTTTTCTGATAGTCTGTGTCATAGGCTGGAGGTAAAACTTGAACATTTTTGGTTTATTCCACAATGTTGCTGTAATAATATAGGATTAGGTTTATTTAGCAGTGGGATCAAATCAGTCTCCTCAGTCAGCTGTGTGTACAAACTACCTTTCTTGGAATAAGTGTTCTTTCAATTCTAGGCAGCATAAAGGATATATTCAGTACTTTCTCTGTCTTTAAACTTGTTGCTATTTAGCTTTATTAGGTGAAGAAGAAGCTGTTGTGATTTTAAAAACTAGCAATAAGTTTTCAGTGCTTCATCTGAAAAGAAGCATTCAGCTCTTTGAGTAAAATGTAAGAACAGATCTAACCTCTTTCTATATTGTAATTACCTTGAAGAAGACATATGATAAGAGTAGAAACTGTAAGGAAGAATAAAAGGATAAACAAGGTTTAGGAATGTAATAAAACAATAATTATTCATACATTAGAAGTTGTTTGCTTGCAATTAATGTTAATATTTTCTTCCTCCTCCTGTGTCTTATTCTGATTTCCACCAAGTAAAAGCTCTTTGTACAATTTTATGTTGTTTAATGATACTAACTTTACTAATAGACATGCTTATTGCATAAGTATTTCTTGATGAGTTCATAATACCTAGCAGGTAATCATGATGCTTCCTCACCAGTATTTTACTTTAAATTGATCACTTTTCTTACAGTGATCAAAAAGACAACGCTAACATTTATCATTCAACACACCTTTACATACATAAATACAGTCACATATACGTGTTTCATTTTCAAATTAAGATAGCCAGCAAACATTACAATTTTTTTTCTTATATTCAGCTTTTAGTGAGTCTTCATATTTTTAGTCATCATATTTTAAAAAGTTATTTTTCTCTGTAATAGTCTTCTTTGAATTCTAGCTTGGTATTAATAAAAAAGAGACCCTTCAGGAACTCAGACAGATTTCTCCAGCAACATTTTAGCTAATTTTACTGGAAGCATTCCATGAACTTCTGAATGGGGTGCTATACAACGTTATAGAAGTGCATGAAAGATCTTTTCTGCAAAACCTCTCCTTGGATTGCGTGTCTTTAATGTGTTTTGTTTGAAGTAGTAAGGAGACAATTTATTCAACAAAATGTCTTCCTAACCATGCCAAAATTAAGCTTTCAGAGAGAAAAAGAAAATATGCAAATTTCTGGATATTCTGATAATACCGAGGGGTGAAAATATCCCTTTCATGTATGATTTTTATTTATACATAATTCAGAGTCTTCACACGACTACCATTACTATCCTTGTCAATCTGTGCAGTTTCAAAGACTAAGTTTAACAAAAGTTTGAGGTATTTATTTGCAGAATCTGAAGAGTAGAGATGCAGACTTTACCTGTGTCAACTTCTATCTTGCAAAGTAGATTTTGCTGAATAGGGAGGAAAGAACTGCTGATTCTCTATCACCTTTACCAGCAGAGGATCAGTTCCACTGTTTTTGGGGGCAGCTTTAATTTTCAAATGAAAACTTCAAGGATGCTTTTGGTGGATGCTGTTTAGAAAATACCCTCGTATCTTGTCACGTCACAATAGTGTTGCCAACGTTTTTTGGTAACTGCTGCAATTATATTTCAGGATGAAAGGGAGAATGTGTATTTTCTGCTCACTGTACTAACTTGTAGCATCTGAGGGACCCATCATTTTGCCAAGGGTAGTTATGCAGTACAGTTTGATGTTGTCTTTTTAAACAACATTTTATGTGTGCCTAAAGGTTTATGAAACTTTCTGCTTTTTTGTTTTCCTGAAGGAGTTGCGTCTCTTGGGTTGAAAACACTTAAGTACATATCTTAAGCTTCCTGAGTATTTAGTAAATAGATACTGCTTTTAATTGAGCTGTGCTGATGCACTGCAATAAATACAAGAAATATATGAATCAAATAGGACAAAGAAAACTCAGTGACCTTTCTAGTTGTTTTGACCACATGTGGTATGTGACATTTTATCTTATGTTTGCATGTGAGGTGATTCTAATCTACAGCTTTTTCTAAAGTACTGGCATGTCAAGTTAATAGTTTACAGCCACACCTTTACTGCTTTTTACACAAGTTGAAAAACACACCTTTAGCAACTCTGAAGCAGGGAAGGAGTAACGGTAGATCTGAATAGCCAAAGAGCTCTTCTGTAAAAGCAGAAGAGCGACTGTATTGCATCAGACCAAAGTTCCATCTAGTGCACGTTATCTCTCACAGGGACTAGCAGACAATGCTCAAAGGAAAAACATAAACGGAGAAAGCATGTGGACCTGCTTCCCCATGTATCCTGTTGGTCTTTAGTCATTTGTAGTTTAGGGACTTTCTGTTTTCTAATGTTTAGTAACCCTGAGAGAAAGTTTTTCTTGTGATTTAATCCAATCTCTGCTGAAGCCTGTGTGAAATTTTAACATCCAAAACACGCCATGGCAAAGAGTTGAACAGCTTCACTGTGTTCTGCATGAAGAATCATTTCCCCTTGCTTATTTTGAATCTGCTGTCTCTGAACTTCTGTTGATACCCCTTACCTTTTGACTACTCATTACTGTCTTCAGCATTTAAATACTGTGACAGTGGGCACTAGAAATTACTAAGGTAGATAAATTAGGTGTTTTATAATTATTATTATTTTGATTTTTAACATCTGGAATCTAAAATCTGTATAAACTCTGGGCGTTTTGGTTTTTGGAAGCAGATGTTCACTGTAGTTCTTTTCAACATGTTTCTGCTTTTGTCTCTGACATCCTACTGTAATGGATTAAAATAAGCAAATTGGCAACTACTCAGACCTTTAAATAAACTTTAGTAAGTTGGAGAATCATTGAATCTCTTGTGGCGCCAAACCAGCAGCTATCTATATATATGTTTCTTTTCCTCTTATGCAAGAGTTGTTTGCCCTCTATTTATTAAAATCTTAGCTTATTTATCACTTTTTCAATAAACAAAATACACAAGGAAAGTTTAGCTTTTTGTTTTGTTTAACAGAAGTAGTAGGTCCTTAAGCACAGTAAATCAAATCCTAAATTTAAGTTTATTAAGCTTATCTACTGTTTTGGTGGAAATCAGATGGAAGTCAATGGTGAGAGTGTGGTGAATTAGAGAAAGATATTTAAACTAGACTTTTATTAGGCACTTCTGCAAATAGAAGTAAGAGGTGTGGAAAAAGATGATGAGTCTGAATTGCATTTCATGCTATGCCATTGCATAGCTGTTGTGGCTGTTCCACAGAAGCTTCTTGTACAGTCACAGTTGTAACAGAAAACTTTACTATTACCAATGAAGTTTTGTGTGTTTTCACAGTAAATGAAGACTTTACTACACTGATTTAAGCACAGATTGTCTTGCATACCCTCATCCAAGAGTAGACTGATAGTTTAGTGTAGTTGTATTCTCAAAATAAAAATCATCCCTTGTAAAACTGTATCCTTACACGAGTTTCTAACCACAATATAGTTTTCTCTATTTTCATTGAATAAAGTTGCATGTGAAATATTTCAAATTCTTGAGCTGCAGACGTTAAAGAGACTAAATATCATCCTTGCAAGAAATCATCATCCAAAGAAAAAACTATGAAAAGGTAGTGTAAATAGTAATAAGTATGATCAACTAATGATGGTATTGAATAATGGGGTAAGTCAAGGCATCAAAAACTCCTTCAGTTCTAGAGAATTTAAATTCTATGAAATCTAGAAGACATGTCTTGAAGTGTATTCTTTATTATCAAAGACAGCTGCTACATGATTAAAAAATGCTGTTAATTGTATTTTGATTCTATACAAAGTCGACTGAAAAATACTTTCTGACTCAAATATTAATTATCTCCTCTTTTCTTGATTGTGTAGTGTTTTGGCTGGATATAATGGTACTATCTTTGCATATGGTCAGACAGGCAGTGGCAAAACTTTTACCATCACAGGAGGAGCAGAACGTTACAGTGATCGAGGCATTATTCCCAGGACCCTATCTTATGTTTTTGATCAATTGCAAAAGGTATGGAACATATTTTCTGTTTATTTTTAATGTACAGTTTACAAATGCTTAACTATTGCTGTTTTTTTAATAGTCTTAGAGGAAACCCTAAAATTAATGTTGAAGAAAATATCTAACTTGACACAATACTGTATGGAAGAATACATTAGTAGTAGTTTTGGCTACCTGGCTTGTTGCAATAGGCTGAAAATAATTGACATCAATGGAGGGTTTTTTTTGTAGGTTTAAAAGCCATGCTGTTTTTGATTTCTGCAGCATACATTCAGATCACATAATTGGTTGTCCTTCTCTTAACACTTATATAAGCTCCACTCTGGTTATGTATTGTATGCATTGCATTTCATTTTGATATTCCATGCAATGAAATGAGTGAATAAGTGAAAGTATGTGCCGGAATAAGCACACTGATAATTCATTATGTTTATTACATTTGCAAGAAATTTCATTTTCCTTTAGTGTCTGAAATACATGAGTGAGCACAGTCAGTCATTCTGGTGCTTTCATAACTATAGAAGGAAAAAATGAAGAGAGGAGTCTTGTGTAATTTATGTTTTTTCTCTTCATTTACTCCACCAGGCCTGCGATTCATTAATCTTCACGTTTTAACAAAGCTATTTAATTAAATCCATTTAAATGTTATTTGGCATCAACGTCAATCATTACATTGTACTTTTATACTCTGTCATTCATGTAATACAGGGTACCAGTTCATATTCATAACGGTATATGTCTCAGTCACATTAACATGCCCTGTGTCAGTAAGGGTTAACTATAGTAAGTAATTACTTTTGCTCTTTGAAAGTATGGCTTTGGCACATAAAAGTACATGATATTGCAGGTGCACAAAAGCTTGTCATTGTGGGAATGGAAATGAAATAAACCCCCGTGTGATCATTTTGCCTTAGACCTTCTGCTGCATTCACATGACCCCATGGAGGACTTTTGGGGTGGAAAGTGAACAAGTTGATTGTGCAATTGCTGGCAATGACCAGTGTCAACACACCAACATTCTCTTCTAATGCTAATTATGTCATCAAAACAAAATAAGATGAAAACTAACCAGTTTATTTGTCATCTTCTTAGCACATAGTTTCTACCAAAATAAAAAAGTTTCCCTCTTCAGATAGGGTTTTGAATCAAAAGCCATACTTAATTACGCTTATAGGGATATTTCTGTTTTCCTGCTTTTAAATCATTTTGCTGCATATATTTTCTTCCTTGGTGCATCGTAAAGAATCTCTTCTTGGTGTTTTATATTTCCACTTGCTTTTCATACCTTTCAGCTCTATACCTACAACTGTGCTTTGGAAGGTGTTGACATAGTAGACAAGACATCTGCCTTCTAACCCTGAGTAGGGTGAAACAGGAGAAAGTGAAATCAGGGACACAAAATACAAAATTTGTGAAGCTCTTAGTTGCACAAAGACAGTGCTGTTTGAAACCAAAGATACAAAGCTTTTTACCCTAAATGAGAAGCAAATCAAGCCCTTTGTTTTTAATGACATCTCCTTTTAATTTAGAAATTCTCATATTTCCACAGTTTCCTGTTTGAACAGTTTCTTACTTCATTTTTTCCATCCATCTGTAGTGTATCTTTTTAAGTCATGTCCCTTGAAATAGTGAACTGTCATTATCAATAAAAAAAAACCCACAGGAAATAACTATTCAATGAAAATGAAAAGTTATATCTTGAAGTATTTTGCAACACAACAGTAATGGATTGGATTATTAAACTTCTGCTGTGATATGAGTGCTTTCACAGTGGCTTCATCTGGCAAAAAGAAGTGACTGGTTTTTGAGTTTTTTTATTTTATTTTGGAAATCATAGCCCACTATTTTGAGGTTTGGGGCAGGAGAAAGTTCTGTCTGCAAAACCCACTTGTGTTAAATTACATTTTGGCAATGTAAAATACCAAAAAATTGTGATTGCAGAGAACAGCAACATCATATACAGTGTTTAAATGTTATAATAAAGGAAGTGAATAGCAGTATGTCACTGATGTTTCTAAATGGAGTAAATCTTATTTTTGTTGTTCCTTGCTTTTTTTTTTTTAAAAAAAAAGCATAGTTTTTCTATCCATAATATGAGGGTTTACCTTTTTATGATAGCATTCTTTTCTTGGTGTAGAAGTGAAAAATGTCATGTTGCATTGTTCTGTAAGCAGGCTCCCATGTCCTAAATATACACAGACTTTTCTAGGTATAAGGAATCAATTAAAAATCCCAGACTAAACTCATGGGCATGGTGGAGTTTGGGTGGGCATTTTTGTTTCAGTGGATTTTATGTGTGTGTGTGTGTGTGTATGTGTGTCTGTTTTAGTTGGGGGTTTTTATTGGGGCTTTTTCTTTTTTTTTTCTTCTTGAGCCTTTATACATATGGTAACAGAAAATATGAAAGTATAAACATATTGATAGTGTACACCATACCCAGGAAAAGAAAAAGAGACCGAGTGAGAAATTAATAGAAAAGCCATAGTGATAAATTTGTCATCTAATTCTGACTTCTCTTTATAGCAGTCCTTTTTTTCTAATTTTTTTTCCTTTTCTTATCTAGGATAGCAGTAAAATGTATACAACTCACGTTTCCTACTTAGAAATCTACAATGAATGTGGTTATGATCTGTTGGACCCAAGGCATGAGGCCTCCAGATTGGAAGACTTGCCGTAAGTAATAGGACCACTTAAGAGAATCATCAAAACCAACAGGAATCATTTTTGTATACCCTGTTGCATTGTTTGGGGACTTTTTTGCAGCTGTGTTACTGATCTCAGTGTCAATTTAATCAGTATACTTCATTTTCTCAATTTTATCACCACTGCTTTAATTTTCGGTAATTTTGTATGTATATTGGCTGGGGAGACTAGATGGGAGTAACTGAAGATGAAAGTATTGAAAGTGTATTTTGCAAAGGAGATCTCTTGCAGCTGCTGAAAACAAGAGAAGGTACTTGTTTTTCCCATGGCAACCTGTCTCTATATGGTATACAGGACTGTGTGGGGCAGAGACATATGTAACAAGCATTATTTCCTTGCAACAGTAGTGAGAAAAGCTCCCTGCTTGTATGTTGGCCTTTTCCTTCAAGGATATATTTTTCTAGAATATACTATTAGGAAATAAGGTAAGTAACAGCTAGAAAATAGGCCACAAAGAACTCCAAAGAACAGGATGTTTACTTCAGAATGGATGATTATTATGATAGTTTTCATTGATCAGACATTAGTAAATAGAGGTTTGTAAGTCATGAACACTCCAGCCTGGTGAAATTAAAATTTTCTAATTTGCGGGAAATCCTAGTTTTTAAGTCTGAAATAATAGTTTATAGTTTTCGCTATTCTTTAAATAACTAAGAAAACAGTAAATATGTATGAATAAGAGAGTTGTTGACTGAATTTGCAAATGTTTTGAAATAATGCTGGGCGCCATAAACTTTTATCACTCAACATAAGGGTAAGAGAAACATGTAAATAGCAATCAAATAACTGCTGATACACGAGCAGGAAATGTACTGAAAACTTGCAGTGGGGAAATAACGGAAAATCAGTTGAATTTTATATTGAAATATCTAATTATGTTATTTACATATTATTAAACCAATGTTATTTATTAAAAAAGTCTTCCGGCACAATATTTTAGTGTGTTAGAATAGAGCTTTAGTTTTCTACACAACACGGGCTATCTAGGACATACTTACAAAAAACTTTCAAGATTGATCTTTATAAAATGAACTAGTCTAGAGATTAGGAAGGCAGAAGAAAAATGCAAAGTATGAGACTGGCCTGTGAATTGGTCTCATTGTTTTGCCTTCTTCACCTGTAAAATGGAAGCAAATTCTAGCACCTTATGACACGTTGGTGCTTTAAAGACTGTGTATATTTACCAATGTCTTTCATGGCAAAGTTTAGAATTTTAATTTAAGTTATTGTCTGCTTCCTGTGCTATGCAGACAAAAAATTTACATCAGAGGCTAGTTTGGGTAATAATTTTTGTGCCCATTTTTGCAGTGCAGATTTTTTCAAGGTTTTATGTTAAAAAAGCATGTTACACTTTATTCAGTTTCTTAAAGGTAATGCTATTAAGTTATTCAAGTTTATTACATTATTAATATGATTTATGAAGTTATTTAACATATTTTAAGTAATTTCATTTGACATTTTATGAAACTGAGTTTATTCAGTTAAAATAAACTGAATTGGATTAATTTAATTGAAACTTTGAAACAGATATTGGGGGGTCATATGGCCTGGAAAATATTTCACATTTTGAAACTAAGTACTGACTGCTAATATTTATGAATTTTAGAGTCTCCAAATTGGTTTATGTAAGCTGATTCAATTAAGCTTGAGAGTAACTCCTTGTTAGGTATAAGACTATTTTAAAAAGTAAAAGTTGATAATTTGGTTATAAATTAGGGATAAAGCACACTGGGATAATCATAATTATCTGTAAATTTACATAGTGTATACTATTGCAGGATGGGTTTTAGTGAGAGAATACATTTTTCTGTGCAGAGTAATCTTAACAAATGCTTTAAGGTTTTACTGTACGTGGGCATTATTATTTCCAGTACATCATTTGTCAATAAAATGTGTTCTGTACACTAAAACTATACCTTGACCAGTCATATTTAACTCATAATGCAGTCAGGGGCAGGGGAGGGGGTATGCACCACCACATGTGTAAAAGTATTTAATTAATACAATATTTTTTGTTTATTTTTTAGTATTGTAGTTGGAGGATTCAAAATTTACAAATATATAGTGTCATTCTGAGGGATTGTGAATTGCAGAAATGAGTAGTTGATTAATTATTTTAATTACTCAATTAATTTTTGTAAATTACAAAGTACAAGTTACATGTAAGTAGTAATCACATATTTTAAAATTTATCAGGTGTTTATTTCCTAATATGTATTTAATGTTTCTGAGAATTTTATGTGCTTAAAACCTTGTAGCGAAATACAAAATAACTTTCTCAAGTTTGTTTGAAAGCCTGTATTTAATGAGAATATTAAAGGAACTAATGTTTTTTGTACTGTAAAAGGGTCTCATTGTGCATAATCTTCTGTTGAACTCCACAGCACTTCTAGGCTTTCAGCACTATACAAATCCAAAGGCAGGATATTTACCCAATGTGCTTGGGTAAATATTAGCAGTCAGTCCTGATACTTTCCCAAGTATTTAAGATGGACAAGAAGAGTGTT
The DNA here is from genome assembly GCF_003031625.1 of Empidonax traillii. Lineage (NCBI taxonomy): Eukaryota > Metazoa > Chordata > Aves > Passeriformes > Tyrannidae > Empidonax > Empidonax traillii. The sequence continues at coordinate 49,907 of NW_020956040.1, forward strand.
GAAGAAACATGTCATTTTAGAAGAGTAAGCAAAAAGATTAGTTAATCATAAAGCATGCAGATTGTTTTGGGAGAATATTTTTTTATCCATATTCCTGCAGAAGAAAGGGATGGAATTTGAATCAGATACATACTTCTGTCTAGCAAACTTTATGTTAATGGGTTTATGTTACTAGTTCAATGAAAAGAATAAACTCAGATTGCACTCAGGTAATACAAGCTATGAAAAGCTCACTACAGGCTTGTTGCTAGTACTTGAAAAATGAAACATAAAATTATATTTGATGTTTAAGGCAAAGTGAATAATATAAACATTTTTAAAATTGTCCATTGCATCTGATCATTGAATGATTAGATTTGGAATATAAGCTCCTGAAGTCAGTATGGCTATACAAGTTCCTTGTATAACCATATTTAGTATTTTCTGTAGACTATGAAATTTTCGTCTTTAACATTGTTTAATCCTTTCATTAGAGTCTGCCAGATGAGAAGGGAAGAAACTCACACAAAAAAATCACTGGTTTTCTGGAAATAAGTTCCTGAAAAAGGCATAAATGTAGTTTATATATCTGCACATTAAACTTGTAATGGAAAACCCCTGGTTTTCTTGATGTTTTGTTGGAATGATATTACATGTAGGCCATAGAAGATATCCTTTGTTATACCTTAATGCTTCTTCCAAAATATGTCTTAGTTTACAATTGTAACTTGTTTTGCTTATACAAAACTGACAGTGTTTTAATTTTTTGACACTGTAGCTGAAACCCAGCATATGCAGATGCAAAAAATATTTGAAGAATCTTACTTGTTAGAATGCACAAACTGAATTTAATATTTACAGTCTAATTCTGTTTGTAGCAGTAGAAAGTTCCATGTTTATGCAAGGAAATTATGATTGTTTTCAAACATATAAAAGTATAAAATTGTTCCTAAAAAATACAGCTGGTGGAAGACCATTTAAATACTTCCTGCCACTTCATGCTTTCAAAAAAGTTTTGCGGGACTGTTCAAATTAGGAATATTTTTCTCAAGCTCTAAATTTGTGCAAAAATTTGTTCAATCTCCAACAGGTTCTCTGTTGTAAGGTATTTGTAATTTGTATAACTCAATGATACTGAATCTGACAAAATTCACTTTAGTTACAACCTGCCAGTACTCTTCCTAACTAGTTCATATTATTTATTAAGAAGTAAAAATTTTCTTGGCACTGAATAATTACAAAAAAGTAAAGGACGTTATAGAGCCGTAAGTCAAGCACAACTTAAGTCATAGACAACCTCTTTACGTGTCATATGGCAGGTGACCATCTTGCATATGAAGGCAAACTAAAATTAATGCTGGTTTGCCTTGCAGTGTTAGCCTTTAAACTGCAATAGTTGAGAAACTACTTCTCAGGGAGCTTAGAGAACCATTAATCAGGAGTGATGTAGCCGAGGGAAAATGCAGTATGAACTTCAAACCAACATAAATGATTCCCCACTTTTGTGTGAAGATTCTATGAAGTTCTCTTTGAGAGGGAGATGTGGAAGTTTAAGTATGATGCTGTCAGACTTTAAAATAAAGCCACACTTGAAGCTAAGAGCCAATTAACTTCGAACATTAACAGTGATGCCTATATCAATATATATTAGTAACATATATTAGAATTTTTATGTTTCATGGGAGCAGTGTGAAATATTTTCACTTTAAAGAAAATCTGTAACTGGATATTGGTTAGCTACCTCAAATGGGTTTGTACTCTTCTATTCTCTACTGCTCTCCAAGGACTTTAGGAGACACCAAACTACTGGCAAACTAAAACAACTAGTATAATAATTCCTATGCTGTTAACAAAGAAGGATAAAAATAAAAAAGGCTAAAGGAATAATTTTCAACATACAGGAAATATACTTTTGTAAGGTTAAACTTTTCTGTTTGTTAATGAGGAGACAGCTGAAAACTGTTCTGAATCATTTCTTCAAAGATTATGATTTTTTTTCAGTACAGTTCAAACAAATTACGCTTTAAATGTATACAATAACTTCAGCGTACATTATATATTGTTTATTCACATCCAGATTTTATGTTGATTTGTTTCCGGAAAACCAGTAGGAAGGCAGTGAAATTTCTCTAAGGTGACTTTTCTACAAGCATTTGATGAGCAAATTAATTCAAGGCAACTTTGCTTGTGAATGTCAAAGCTTATTTAACAATTTTTTTTTTTTTTTTTTTTTTTGCTAAATGAGATGATTGCAGTTGCCTACAAATTGTAACATATTTTGTATGGTTTTCTGTTATGGTTTTTTGAGATCCACCAATCTCATTGTTTCAGTTTGGACTCCTTGTTCAGCATGGTGGCGTGAGGGGAGAGAAACAGTGCACATCTCTTTCCAGATCTCAGTAAGAAAAGCCTGACTACACATGGCTTACTAATGTAGCCGCTTCAATTAGACAGAATAAGAAGAGGAATATAGGTGGCAAGTAAATCTTACATTCCATCAGTGCTGGTGTCCTGCATTTGTGCAACATTGGCCTGAATGGATTTCTCCATGGTGCATTGCACTGAGCAGTACAATTCCAGTCCATGGAGAGAAGCTCTCCCTTTTGACCTCTTGAGCTATTATATAATTTGCTTACAAGAAAACAGCTCCATTCAAGGTGTTTTTATGAGAACTTAGTGGATTTATTGTGCACCAAGGCATCTGTGCAGTGTGACACAGGTCTGAATGCCCCTCTGTGTGTGCAGCACATCGGCTCCGGGTCACTGTTGTGTGAATCATTCCTAAATGTGTAAGTCTCCCAGTCATGTCCATAATATGCAGAACAACCAAAGTGTGGTTTTGTTGTCTCACAACAGAATCCATTGGAGACAGTGGGAAAAACTTCCTATCACAATATGACGTGTCAAGCAAACAGTCTGCATGAATACTTACTCATCTCGTAGTTCTGCCGTGTCTCACATGCCAAGGAGATTATGGTCTAGGTCTATACTTCAAAGAAAAATCAAATCTGTGTGCTACTGAAAGTTGAGTTGGTAGCTGAACAACCTGTAGCCTTGCCTCTTGGATCAGTGTTGACTATGTCCTTTGTTGTGGTATTCAGGGAACTGTACTTCTGAAAGATCATTTTTTGGGGGTGATCTGTAAAATTAATATCTTGATCATTCTTTCTTAAAACCCAAATTTTACAAATCATTAGCAATGTTTATCCATTAATTTATTCTGTTCTTCTAGACTGACTCCCAGGTCCATGCTTGCTTCTTTTCTCATTAATATCTTTCCGAAGTTTATTATTGGCTCTATACTTGCCTGCTCATATTGAAGTAGTATCACTATAATCTCTTTATGTATTATCATAAAAGGTGTGTATCTTCGTGTATTATTTATTTGTATCATTATGATTAATTTTTAATTGCCTATAAAGTTTTTAATATTGTTTTAGATTTCTTCAATTCTAAGCACTAGAGACAGATATAATAATAGGAAATTTGATTTTTAAAAAAGATATTTTTTTCCAAAATATTTTAAGGATTTTTTAAATTATTTATATAACATATGATAGTGCTAATTAATCAAAGGGAGCTTTAACTTCATTGTTTGCCAGTAACAAGAATTTCATAAATTAAAGCATTCAGTGTGTAAGGCTCTTCTGCATTAGTGGCAGCTCAGCTGATGCAGGAAAGGGCCCGAGCTAATAAGAGTATAAGAAAGACTGATCCCATCCTACAGGCTTCCTGGTCAGCTACTAATTCCATCCATTAAGCCAAATGGAAAAGATTCTTTGTTTATGAAGAATACAAAACCTTGTCTCTGCCTTCTTTCAGTCATTATGGATAACTTAGCAAAATTTTTCCACCCAAGTTAGGGCCATGAAATTTAAAGATTTTACTAATATATCATACTATATAGTAACTTTATAAAATTGTAAAAAATAATTTTGTTGTCATTTTGGAACATGCCATTCTACGAAAGTTTTGATAGATGCCTCTCCAGATGTAAAATGTAGGCTTCCATTTGGAAATCTTCCTAATAGTTGCAAGGCCACTGTATAGGAGGCTGTCGCTGTTTTGTCTGCACTGTCTCCTTTCTGATATAATAATCTTCCAGAGCTTTACATCCAAATTTAACATCTTATTTCTCTGGAAATTATTTCACAGAATCACAGAATATTCTGAGCTGGAAGGATCTGTGGTCAAAGTGTAGACTTAAAAGATCCTTAAAAGTTTAAATACTATGCCAAATGTGCATAATAAAACAATATTGTTTTCCTAAATTATGTAGGTGATGCTTACCATGCAATTTCAAAAAAATAAAATTAGTCAGAGCATCATACTATAATCAGAACCACTCTGGGCTTTACTGTGTAATGCATTCACAGCTGGAATTGCAAACAGAATACAACTTGACATTATCAAAAATTTACTAAGCAAGAGCAGAATTATGCTTTGGGGGTTATGCTTTGAATGAGGAAGCTGAGTTTTGTGACTGTACTAATAATGTCTTATGCTACCACACAAAAGTAAGGCTATAAGTGGGAGGCCAAAAGTAAGGCTATAAGTGGGAGGCAATCATACTTGGACAAGCAATTGTTATAAATACTAAAGAAGCATTGTGTGTACTTTTACATGTATTTATTCTTGAAAATAGTGAGTGTAGTGCAATTGTTAAAATTATTTGTGTATGTCCATTCAAATGTTTTGACCATCAGACTGTGAACTACTTCCCCAATATCTAAGAGCAATACTCGGGAATGGTGCTTATATGCTTGATTTGATTTATGAGTTTTGGGGGAAAAAGAAAAAAAAAAGAAGAACAAAACCAAATCTTTCTGGTTTTGAAGCAACTTGAAGTAATTAGCATACAAAAACTATCTACTGATAGAAACTCAAGCCCCATACTCCCTCTTGTGGTTAACCTTGAAGAACATGAAAAAATATGTATATACATGTATGTACACATATAGGTGTATATATATAGATATAAAGTTTATCTATACTTACAGAGTAGAAAATGTTTCTTTTTAGAAGAAAAAACCTCTAACTTCTAAAGGCATTCTAATTTCCTTGTTTTAAATTGTCTCAGAATATGTAATTCACCTTGAAGCATAGGTTATTCATCCTCAGATTAAGTGTACTTCCATTTTAACAGATTCTTCACTCTGGAAGTTTTCCAAATCCAGTGAAGCAACTCCTTGGCTTCCATGTTGGATGCTAAAAAGTGTTCCAAATAAGGAGATATACTAATGGCTACTCAGTAATGCCAATCAAGTTTAACTCTCACTAATCATTTCAAAAGAAAAAAAATCCTATGTTAGAGGACTATTTAAATAAATGAAAAGGGTTTTCATTATTATTTAGCAGCTCTTTTGGAGCTTTTGCCATATCCTTTCTATTTGCATCTAACTTCCTTTCTGTAAACTTTATGGCTTATAGAAGTACAGCTAAGAGTATTTCTGACGTCAGTGGAAATGAATAAAATCATTCTGTTGCCTTGCTTTTAATTCAAGAATGGCATAATTTACAGTTGTAGTTACTACCATTTAAGAAGAATGAAAAGAGAACTAATCTTTACAAATGCAAAGTTTTTAGAAACATGTTGACTGCAGATGTGTTGATTCTGAAATATTTCATGCCTATTTGTACATAAGGATTATGGTATATTTTATGTCTCATCTGTGCTTGGTAATAGGAAAAAAAACCACTTATTATTTGCTTGTGATGATTCATCTAACCTCTTGCTCTTGAGATTTTACTGTATCTCACTAAAATAAAAATCCCAAAGCTTTCTCTAATACTTATAGATTTCATATATCCCTTTTCTATGTGAAAGTTTATAATAAAGGAATAAAAAGAAGGTGAGAGGTTAAAAAAAAATCAACACTTCCTTTTAATGGATATAATTTATTTTTTACTTCTTTAGTTCTTTCATTATGATTGGTTTGGGAGTTTAGACTTCGCCTTTTAGGTGCATGCAATCAAAATGAAAGTCTGGAAGAAACATTGCTTTAAAACTATAGTTTTCATTTGTTGGTTGTTTTTATTTTCCAAGTAGAAAAGTGACAATAATGGAAGACTCTGATCAAAACATTCATCTGAAAAACTTGTCTCTTCAGCAAGCAACAAATGAAGAGGAAGCCTTAAACCTACTCTTCTTGGGAGACACCAACAGAATGATTGCTGAGGTGAGAACTGCTGTTCCAAATCCTCCTTAACACCACCAGAGTTAAAATTGTCATAAACCTCTCCACAAAGATGTATATTTTGGAAATTCTTGGAGATAAATTGGTATCTTCTTTCTGAGTGTATTTCCACAGTGAATGTAAATAAGCATTTCTCTGATGACAGCTTTCACTTTGCAAAGAGCTTTCTGTTTTCCCGTAGTGAATCTGATTGGTGGTTGTTGATGTCATAACTTACTGAAATTCAAATAAGTCGAATATAAAAGTTCTCGTAAACTATAGCCTGACTTTTGAATGTGGCATGTGTCATCATACATATACATTTAAAGATTAGAAAACATGCCCTTGCACAACATTGTCAGCTACAATTCCCACAGAAGTTTTTCCCTGGAAGTGTTTGACACCAGCTTGGATGGGGCCCTGAGCAACCTGGTCCAGTGGAAGGTGTCCATGGCAGGGGGAGTTGGAACTAGATGATCTTTAAGGCTCCTTCCATCCCAAATCATTCATGATTCTATGATTAAGTACTGAATTACCTTTGAAGTGCTTACCATAAGCTATCAGTACCCTCTTTTTTTTGCAGAAACATGTGGTGTTATGTGTAAAAACAAAACAAAACAAACAAAAAAAACCCACAAAAAAAATCCAGCCAAAAAACCAAAAAAAACCAACAGCAACAACAAAACCAAATCAAAAGGAAAAACAAACAAACAAACAACAACAACAACAACAACAAAACAAAACAGAAGAACTCTCAAAACAACCAAATGGTAGTGCAAAGCAAATTCAAATTAAATATGTGCAAATAGGCAAAGACAAGCATGTTTTTACTGATTCTGAAAAATTCAAATGAAACGTTTCCATATCCAAAATCTATAGGATTCTTTTTTTCCTTATCTTTGTGCTTGGCTGTGGAATGTAAATACAAAAAGTGTACAGTAAAATGTGAGCACTCTCAATGTGTCTTTACTACAATACAGTTAATTCTATTTTACAAGTTTGTGGGTTTTCTTCCTCTGTATCACCAAGAAGATATATTATAAATCATTGACAAGGAAGACACTTAAAGCATATGAAATAGTTAAGTAGTTCTGTGTTCCTGCTGGCTGACTATGTACACCTGAGCACAGGGGAAGAAGCACTTGATTACAAAATGTAAATAGGCAAAATAAATATTTGTTCTCTCTTTCTCACGAAGGACGGTTTCAACAGTTACATTTTGAGAGGCAAGAAATAATGAATTTAAGGGCTGTTAATAAATATGAGTATTGAGGCAAGGAACTGCTTCATAATGTTAAAATGGAAAAATTGTAGAGGAGAGGAACTTGAAGCAGTGTAGTAGGAGAGACAAAATGCTGACATTGATTTCAGAGGTTTTAAAACCTATCATGGTAATGAGTAATCGCAGAATATTCAGAGTTGGAAGGGACCCACAAGAATCATCAAGTCCAGCTCTTTACTGAATTAGTCTTGATTAGTATGTGTTGCAAACGACTATCAGCTAATGACTTTTGCTGTACTTTTTCTTTGCATGAAATTACCCAGATGCCTTTTTTGACCCTGCCAAATTTTTATCATGAAATCTGATGTGACACAAGGTTCCATGTCTTAAGTGAATTGTGTGAGGAAAATGTTCTTTAGCTTGTTTTTAAATCTACAGCTTGTTAATTTTATTTGGAGCATGCTAGTACTTGCTAGAAAACAATAAGAATAGACATCAGATTGTGTAGCACCCCAATAGTAGAGAATTCACTAATCTAAATAGCTTGGGTAAGCAAATGCTATGCCAATGTCAGTTTTGCTGCTTTTGCAAGAGTTTTTTTTTTTTATATAAACACTATAAAGTTGCTGTTTCATTGGTCTTAATGAAAAATACTTAAAAGAAAAAATGCTGAGAATTGCTTGGAATAACTACCACATATTACGACAATATTTACTTTGCTTAGTCTGAATGCTAGTATGATTCTCAGAACTCCAAATGAGGTTGATTACATTGTACAAGTTGTTTTTTTTATGTAGTTATGTCACACATTTTTCCTTTATGATTGCAACAGGTATGTTGCAGTACCGTTCAGTGAACTTACTGATCGCTGCTTCCTCTTACCATTACAGAATTTATCCCCATTATTATATGGCGTTTCGGGCTTAAGGTGACTCTGGTACTTTATATGATAACTTATTAGAATAAGAGAATAGTGTTTGCAAAAATTATAGATTAATGTAGACATCTAAGAAAGAGGACTATGATATAAAACATAACTTCTTCTCCAGAGATCCATATTTTTAAATCTTAATTGAGTTATGGTAATACTTTTTGACCTCTGAAGACTAGAACCTTCTTAAGTAAACTAAAGGAAAAGATACAGGATTAATAAACCTAAATAGAAAAGAAAGTAAAAGAAATACTTGATTCATCTTTTTTAATGATGACCAGTTTGGCTGTGGAAAAACTCAGACAACAGTCAGGGATCACATATGAAATTTGTAGCCTCTGAAATTGCGGTCTGATGCTCTACCCCTGAAATAACCCTTCTTTGAAGAGTTGATTATTTTGAAAATAAGAACGACAGTCTAATTTTTGAATCGCCTGTGGTAGTGCAGTCTAACTGGTGATTTGAAGGCTGCATTTTTCCCTCGTTACTGATTATGCTAGAAAGAAAGTGATCATAACGTTAGAAGTATTTTACAGGCTATATTCATTAATTCATTAAATGTCAGAAGCTAAGGGAACATTTATAACTGAGTACTTCTTTCCCACACATAACTGTATAGCTCATGAGAAGGGAAAAAAAGAAAGCTAGTCTAATTTTTGTAGAATTACTTTATTAGTCACTGTAGAACTGGTCCTTTCCTCTATTTTTGA
>NW_020956040.1:58945-141810 GCF_003031625.1 Empidonax traillii
ACAACAGCAACAACAAAACCAAATCAAAAGAAAAAAAAAAAAACCACAAAAACAAAACCAGAAGAACTCTCAAAAAAAACCAAATGGTAGTGCAAAGCAAATTCAAATTAAATATGTGCAAATAGGCAAAGACAAGCATGTTTTTACTGATTCTGAAAAATTCAAATGAAATGTTTCCATATCCAAAATCTGTAGGATTCTTTTTTTCTTATCTTTGTGCTTGGCTGTGGAATGTAAATACAAAAAGTGTATAGTAAAATGTGAGCACTCTCAATGTGTCTTTACTACAATACAGTTAATTCTATTTTACGAGTTTGTGGGTTTTCTTCCTCTGTATCACCAAGAAGATATATTATAAATCATTGACAAGGAAGACACTTAAAGCATATGAAATAGTTAAGTAGTTCTATGTTCCTGACTATGTACACCTGAGCACAGGGGAAGAAGCACTTGATTACAAAATGTAAATAGGCAAAATAAATATTTGTTCTCTCTTTCTCACGAAGGACAGTTTCAACAGTTACATTTTGAGGGGCAAGAAATAATGAATTTAAGGGCTGTTAATAAATATGAGTATTGAGGCAAGGAACTGCTTCATAATATTAAAATGGAAAAATTGTAGAGGAGAGGAACTTGAAGCAGTGTAGTAGGAGAGACAAAATGCTGACATTGATTTCAGAGGCTTTAAAACCTATCATGGTAATGAGTAATCGCAGAATATTCAGAGTTGGAAGGGACCCACAAGAATTATCAAGTCCAGCTCTTTACTGAATTAGTCTTGATTAGTATGTGTTGCAAACGACTATCAGCTAATGACTTTTGCTGTACTTTTTCTTTGCATGAATTTGCCCAGATGCCTTTTTTGACCCTGCCAAATTTTTATCATGAAATCTGATGTGACACAAGGTTCCATGTCTTAAGTGAATTGTGTGAGGAAAATGTTCTTTAGCTTGTTTTTAAATCTACAGCTTGTTAATTTTATTTGGAGCATGCTAGTACTTGCTAGAAAACAATAAGAATAGACATCAGATTGTGTAGCACCCCAGTAGTAGAGAATTCACTAATCTAAATAGCTTGGGTAAGCAAATGCTATGCCAATGTCAGTTTTGCTGCTTTTGCAAGAGGTTTTTTTTTTTATATAAACACTATAAAGTTGCTGTTTCATTGGTCTTAATGAAAAATACTTAAAAGAAAAAATGCTGAGAATTGCTTGGAATAACTACCACATATTACGACAATATTTACTTTGCTTAGTCTGAACGCTAGTATGATTCTCAAAACTCCAAATGAGGTTGATTTCATTGTACAAGTTTGGTTTTTTTATGTAGTTATGTCACACATTTTTCCTTTATGATTGCAACAGGTATGTTGCAGTACCGTTCAGTGAACTTACTGATTGCTGCTTCCTCTTACCATTACAGAATTTATCCCCATTATTATATGGCGTTTCGGGCTTATGGTGACTCTGGTACTTTATATGATAACTTATTAGAATAAGAGAATAGTGTTTGTAAAAATTATAGATTAATGTAGACATCTAAGAAAGAGGACTATGATATAAAACATAACTTCTTCTCCAGAGATCCATATTTTTAAATCTTAATTGAGTTATGATAATACTTTTTGACCTCTGAAGACTAGAACCTTCTTAAGTAAACTAAAGGAAAAGATACAGGATTAATAAACCTAAATAGAAAAGAAAGTAAAATAAATACTTGATTCATCTTTTTTAATGATGACCAGTATGGCTGTGGAAAAACTCAGACAACAGTCAGGGATCACATATGAAATTTGTAACCTCTGAAATTGCGGTCTGATGCTCTACCCCTGAAATAACCCTTCTTTGAAGAGTTGATTATTTTGAAAATAAGAACGACAGTCTAATTTTTGAATCGCCTGTGGTAGTGCAGTCTAACTGGTGATTTGAAGGCTGCATTTTTCCCTCGTTACTGATTATGCTAGAAAGAAAGAGATCATAACGTCAGAAGTATTTTACAGGCTATATTCATTAATTCATTAAATGTCAGAAGCTAAGGGAACATTTATAACTGAGTACTTCTTTCCCACACATAACTGTATAGCTCATGAGAAGGGAAAAAAAGAAAGCTAGTCTAATTTTTGTAGAATTACTTTATTAGTCACTGTAGAACTGGTCCTTTCCTCTATTTTTGACATGTACTACAAGTTGGTGAGATAGCAAGATGGGACACATCTGTGCACAAACAATTCATACTGTAGAAATCCAAATAGGAATTTTTTGTCTCTTATTTTTCCAGAGAGAAGTAGGCAGAGATCAAACACAAAAAATTGATTCTTTTGTTGGCAGGTCTGCCAAATGTAAGGGCTATATTTTTGGTTTTCCCATAATGCCAAGTTTCTTGTTACATTTGAATGTATGAGAATCTGCAGCAACAGTTTATAAGATTTGAACTAATTCTTTGTATTTTAATTTTTTAAGCCAACTTTGATTTAGTTATCCACATGCAAACAGGGCATTTCAAAATCTAATTTTCAGTATGACAAAGGCCATAGCAGCAACATCTAATAAAGGTCCTGTGCAGAAAGAATTTTGGCCATTTACATAGTGTTCACAAACCATTTCATTTTGGTTTACTATTAATATATCTTCAGTTGAATCTCTTGTGATCTTTATCCTTTGAAATAACATGCCTAGATCTCTGTGATTTTGAGAATTCTTGGTATTTTTCAGTATTTCTCTTAAAACAGCAGGGTGAAGTAGTCTCCCAAGGACATGCAATGATTTCCAAACTCTAAAATCTTTATCTGAGATTAATATGTCTGAGTGCTGCAATTGCATGTACAGCTAGACTTTATTTTTCCTCTAATGAAAAAATACTTCATTTTAATGAGGAAGGAAATGTTTTAGTATATGGTTTTATACCTATAATGCTTCATTTTTTAAATTTGGAAGACCATACATACTACACAGTATTTGTTCCATCATTTAAAATGTTCAAAGTACACATGGGGCAAATAGTAAGCTTTTGGCAATGTTTAAATACGTTTATTTTAAGAAAAAATGAAACTTTTAAAGATTTAAAGATAGCTGTGGGGACTGACTTGTGACCTCTGCATTGGACTCATTCTGTTTGTATTTCTTGTCCATCACTATTCTCTTGAATATATTTAGAAAGCCCTTGTAGTGTTTGACTGAATTTTTTATTGGATACAATATGAAAAATAGGATTTGAATGTGTGAACATATTAGATTAAATGACACTTGACAAAAAATGCATGATATCCATGTTAGCACTGTATTCCAGAAGGAATTAAAATTTTCTGCTTTGCTAGATTCCTCATTGGTGTCAACTGTTAATTTATTTCCACTCCCAAAAACCTGTTCTATAGTATCAATAACACTAAATGGCATCGTCATTTCAGAACAGGTGCTTTCATTTCTGTGTATGGTAAAGAAATCACTAGTTGTACATACTACTTTGAATAGTGCTTAAAATGCTTTTGGGATTTGTACGGATAAAAGGCACTATATAATAAAAAGTTTAATAGTATCCTCACCAGGGAATATTAATTACTTTAAAAGTTACCTGAGCTTCTGTGGTCTAACTGTGAAACTGTACTTGTATTAAATATGGAAAGATAAAGTATTGCTTTCTGGAAATGATTGCACCTATTCTGATCCTTATATTTTCACAGCCAAAAATTGTCAGTTTCAGCTATGTCAAGTGTACGTAAGTACACATGGAGAGCCCTTTCCCTTGCACATTATTTAGAAAGGAAACTAAAGATATATTAAGGTCTCACTCATTTACCAAATTTAAAGGTGGGAACCTCCTATCATCAACTTACATACTCTTCAGTATAGCTCGGTTCTGTTGGAACTGGTGTTTATATTCATTAGGTAGAGATATCCATCTGAACTATGAAATGACTGTAGCTGTCAGAACTTCTTCCTACAGATATTCCTTTGAATGTAACTTGAGATTGGAGAAAATCAATTTGATATTGGTCTTGGATGCTATCAGTGCTTTTCTCTTTTGACTTCAAAAAGTTCAAAAGTGAAAAAACCTTAAGAGGAAAAAGAAACACTCCACTCCTTTAAAGAAAATTTTGTACCTTTTCATTCTCAAAAAAATGCAAAATTTCAGAATCAGTTTCTTCACTTATGCATTGACTAGTCAGTAATTCACTCATACAGGGAATTCACATTCTTCCAAATATTTTGATTCAAGGAAGAAAAGATTCCACTGGACTGGTATAAGCTGCCAAGTGGAGATGGTTTGCAATAAGGACTGAACAACTGCATTTATCACCTGTAAAATTTTTTTGTCCCAGTAGTCCTGAACCTCTCTTATGTATTTTCTCTGTCAGAGTGTTTTGGCAGCCATAATCAATACATTATTCTTCCAGATAGCAGCTTCTGTTAGTCTAATGGGGATTTTTAAGCAGCTTTTCACACATCTTTCTCCTATTTAGGAAACTTTCTCATAGGTCTTCACTTATTTAGACTAGTAGCATACATTTATAGCTATTCTTAGTGAAAACAACATTTATAATAGCCATGGCAACAAATTAAATATTTGGGAAATACATAAATTCCTGCATGGGGAAGAACTCCTGCAGTGTTTTGTTGTCTTAAGATAGGGAAGAATTCGATTAAGATGGACAACTTGGGCTCCAGCAAATTTTTGGTCATTTCGTGACATTTTCCTTGCCAGAAACATCCAACTCAGATTTGTCTTGCACGATGACTGTGCTGTACGCTCTCACTGAAATAGAAACCACCTTCTTGCAACCCATTTGTATGAATAGATGTAACAGTTAAAGTCACAAAGTTTCTATACAATTAATTTAATTGCAGCAAACAGGTATATTTTGATCCTGGAAAAAACCAACTCTGTGTTGTATGGCTTGAAATATGCCTTAATAATTTTTTCCAAATGAAACATAGTTGCTTTACCAAGTCTTGATCTTAAATGTTATTGAATTCCTCTTTTACCCTGCCACAAATGGGCAGCAACAGATGACCTGGCATTAATTCCTTTGTAGCATTCTTGTGATATCACAAGGCATCCAAAGTCTGCTTATGTGGTTTATGATGTCACAGAATTCCTGGAAAAAAACTATTTCTTTGTAAGTAACTGCAGCTCATCAGTTGTTCTATATATAACTCTCACAATAGCAACCATCTGCTGAGAACCAGGCCACTCCCCTCTTTCTTTTTTGCCCTTCATCACATCAAATTAGTGTGAGGATGATTTCATATACATATGGTTTGAATACTGCTAACAAAGCCGAAATGAACTCCAAAAGCCACTAAAGGAACATTTTAGTAGGCTTTGAGACGCTGTCCAGAAATTTTTGTTTGTTGGTTTTGAGTCTTCAAACTTTCTAAAAAGATGAATGGTGATTCTCGAAAGTTGCATATGTAAGATAACGAATACCCAACCAAACAACAACAACAACAAAAGGCTTGGTTTTGGATTGAAGATGCTGACAAGTCATCATTTCTGTTGTAGGGCTTTCATCTACTTGTGTGGTAAAAAAGCAAAGTGTGAGGGATTATGACTGCAATTAACGTTTCACGATCTCACCCTATTTAACAGTTTAAATTTTTATTGCTTTATGCTTCCTACATGTTGAAACTGCAAAGCAGAGATAACATCATATTGTAAAAAGGAGTATTGGTGTCTTATTAAACCATGATTCTACTCTAAAGGACTTTACAAAAATATCAGTGTGGGATGCTACCTAATGACTCCCAAATCAGCTTCATAAATTTTTTCATTTACATGAAAAAAGGAAGCTGTGGAGAAAAAAGTAAGAGAATTTCTAATGGCCAGTCCAGCCAAATCTACTTGGGACACACAAAATAAAGTTGTGGGTAGTGTATTGCAGTAGACAATAAGGACTTAATCAACAAAATATTGCCCTGTTTTGGAATTTAGAGTTCTTAAATTATTTTCTTTTATACTTCAATCTATTTTTTTGCCTCTATTGGCATTAAACAGGTGTGACTAAAAGCAAATTTTGAAATACATGCGGTTTTGCTGCATAGTGAAACTCAACTTTTTTAAAGAATACTTACTTAGAAGTATGGTAACCTCTTCTGCTTCTTTCATAGCAACCTTTACTTTGTGCTTCCACAGCTGAATCTGTATTGATATTTGATCTGGCTTAGACTTGTCTGCAGTATAGTGTGACTGATACCATGTCTGTAGTGCAGAATTTCCTCAGATATCAGTTCTGTTGAGGAGAATGTCCTTAAATATTAATTCTGTTGCAGATTTTGAGCTGGAAAAAAATAAAATATCCAGTCCTACTTCACAGAGCTGCAAGTAATAAAATTTTAGCTGTCCTAGTAAAATAAGTGAAGCTGGCTCTGATTATTCATGGAATCAGAATTGCTGAATAAAGTACATTTTCACAGCATATAACTTTTTCTTAGTATAACTGCATTTTAAGTAAGTTTTGGAGTATTTTCTTGTTTGACACCTTTCCCTGAGCCTGTTTATTTTCATTCCAACATTGCAACTCACTTCCTCTTCATTTGCTCAGCATCACCTCTGAAGACAGTGTAACATGTAACTGCACTCTGAATGGGAATTCCAAAATTCTTTCATCTATATAAATTCAAAATTCTTCTCCCTCTCCTTTGAGTTGGCCTTTATTAGATAAAGCAACCCAAGAGAAAATAGTGCTAAAGCTGTAATTTACGTACAGAATTTTCACCACCAACTACAAGTGTATGCTGTTCTTGCACGCTGCCTACTTATTCACACCCTGTATACTGCCATTTTCAGGTATTTTACTAGAACTGTGGTCCATAGTTGTGCTGTGGCTGAATTGAGAAACCACTCCAGGTTAAATATCTACGGTTTGCAGACTTGATTTTTTTTTTCCTTTGAACTGAATCAGTTCCCAAAAACAGCTCAGTTACTGGCACTATTAAGGCTGAAAAAAAATGTGGGGAAATTGAAACTAAGACAACTGAACCAAGCAGCGTAGCTGTCCATATTATTCCTGTTGCAGGATCATTCAGCTTGCACTTGTTCTATGAAGAGCTGTCCTTTCTGTATTAACAAGTCAACATCTTCAGCACCCGCAATGGGCAGGCTATTTTAACATCTACAATGTTTCATATCAAAGCGGACTATGTAAAAAAAACCACAATGTGTTGATATTTCTATTCTGAATCACAGGGTATGCCTACATAAATAATTACTCCAGAATAACAGAGGAATAAAGTAGAGACAAGAGATTAATGTAGACAGTATAACCAGGATTTTTTAATAATCTTTTTCAGCAGCTATAAATATAGATTTAGTTGCTAAGTAAATAATATTCATTTGCTAATTTATTTCAATCCCCTATTTTTCTGCATTTAAGTCCTGAAAGCAATGTTGACATATTTGTTATAATTTATAAATAAAAATACTATCTGTATGCTAACTTTTAATCACCATATATAGTCTAAACCTTTAGCTATTTATAAAATGAGGATAATAAGGAATTATTTTAAAGTTTCTAACAATATCTTCATACAACTAAATTAAAGGTGTTTTAGATGATTAAATACATTTTATATGTCTTTTTAAGAAAAAATTGCATATGTGATGGCATATGGTCATTTGAAATCTGAATAACTGAGAACAGTTTAAAATTTTATGTACTCCATTTCAAATATATTGAGAAAACCTTTAAAGTGATGCTAAAACTGAGCATCTCTAAAAATGGACCAAGAATGTCCGTGTGTCTAGTTAAGGAAGTATGGCAGTAGTTTATTCCAAATAAATAAATTTAAAGCCAAACCTTTTATGAAAACTCTGCCATGTCACATAAAATTCCGGCACCAATTCTGCCAAGTTAATTTTTTTGATAAAAGTAACAATGCAAAAGTCTGAAGCCTTATAGAGACCAAATCTTAGTTACACTGGTAGCTATCTATCAAAGCTAAAAAAAGGAAAAAAGGGTACACCAATGGGGAAATTGAGAGCCTGTCAGAGATCAGGGGTTAGCAACTTTCCCTCTGATCAAGGTGCCCTTTTCTAATATTCCTCAGCATAGACCACTTGCTTTGCTGATGTGCTCAATCACATAGTCACAGGTTCCCACAAGGATCATCGAGTCCAACTCTTAAGTGAATGGCCCGTACAGGCAACGAACCCTCAACTTTGGTGTTATTAGCACCAGACTCTAACCAACTGAGCTAATCTCAGAGTATCTTGGAGTAACCTTGGTTGCTTGTACCACAATTTGTCCAGATCAAAGTTATCCAAGGATTTGGCCAGAATATGAATATCAGGTAAATCCTTTTAGCTTCTTCTTGCATATTTATTACAGATCCGATAGCTAAAAAAACTGAACAGGGGATTTTAATTGCAAGATTGTTGAGCTATAAGAACCTAAATTTATTTTCCCACTAAACATTGAGGATTCTTCCTTTCTTTTCACTGTAGACACCAATGAATCAAGCCTCCAGCCGATCTCACTGCATTTTCACTATTCACATCTCCAGCAAGGAACCTGGATCTGCAACTATCAGACGCTCCAAGTTGCACTTAGTAGACCTTGCTGGATCAGAGCGCGTTGCGAAGACTGGAGTTGGAGGTCACTTGCTGACAGAAGCCAAATATATTAACTTGTCATTGCATTATTTGGAACAGGTAAAATAGAGGAAAACATTTCTCCCTTTACTACATCCCTGCTTAGCAATGTGCAATGTTTTAGAAAATTTGATATATTAGGATATTTATTGCAATTTTTTAAAATGTAATTGATAACTCTTCCTTTAAATTAACATAATTTAGGAAAAGCTTAAAAATTAAGCTGAAAAGTTAAGCAGTAAGATTATAGTATGTGTACAGGGCAGTATTTCCAAAATACTTTTCTTGTTTTATCTGCGATACTAAAGATATTTGCAGGATTGCATCCATATTTCTACTAAAAATGTTCTGTGTAATCTTCTTGCCCTTCCACAGCTGAGATCAGAATGTATCACTCAAGGATCAGTGAACTAAAGTGTTATGGGTTTATTTGGTTGAAGCACTGTAATATGGTAAATTACTAGGCTCTTCTCTCATGGGTTGTTTTATTCCTCTACCAATAAGAATCTTTGATCTCTTTAAGACAGGAGTTACCTTTGGTAATGTATTTATGGAGTAACTACCATAATTAGTTATTACTACTCACAGATGTAACTCCAGTGATAATAATGATAATAATAAATCTCCACAAATCTTTGTCATTCAGCTGTTGTTACTGGAAAAGAGTTAGCCTCTTGATTCAAGGTATGCTAAAATCCCCATCCTCCTTTCACTGTTTTTTTTTAGTTTTCCTCTATGGAAAGGGCAAATATTGAGAAAATAGATTCCTCCCAACTAATCTTACTAATTTGAGAAAAAATAAATTCTTAAGATAACAACAGTGAATGCAAACTTTGGAGATGAAAGATTTTAATAACTATGATGAGTATTATTAATTGTATTTTTACAAAAATTAAATAATTGTTGATTTATTATTATTTTAATTATTTTATTGTTAACAATTGTAATTATTATTAAGGTTTTAATATATATTTCCTTGATCTACTGTGATGTTTTGTACGTTCAATGTTTAGAATGCTGTAAAACACCAAGTAAGGGTAAGAAACACTTGGCAACGAATGAAATCTCTTTTATGAATGCTGTGCTATTAATTTGGAGTCACTGAAGATTTTCAAGTCTTGATTTCAGACCTCACACCTGTAAAAGAAATTAAGTTTTTCCTAAGACTGAAAACATAATATTGTTTTCACAGTAGAGTAAACACTGTTCTTGTTGCCAGAAATTAATTATTTTGGGTGATTCTGATGGAGAATACAGTATTTCTTCCTAAGGCTTCTTTAAAAATTTTTATGTACAACCATATAAGGTCTATGAGGCTTTCATTTAGTGGGAGAAGTAAGGAGGTAGAGAGAAGAAAAAATGCTAACTCTGAAATTTAAATTTGTCCTTTTCAGTTTGCACGTCAGTATATGTGTTATTTAGTAAGTATACAGTTGAGGAAATCCATAAAACCAGAAAATTTTGTGGGTGTCTATATGTGACAATTCTTTAAAATTATGATTAGGAAATATAACTGTTTGTTTCACTTGCTGGGAAGAATATTTTTCATTTCTGTGTTGTATGTTTTTCTGTTAACAAGAACAAATCTCTTGCATTTCATTTAATCTGCAATGAGAGATATTTCATCTGTCAAAAGAAGAAGCTTAAAGCACAGCAGGTGGCAGTCAGTCATTTACTATTACCCTGCATTTTTTTCAGACCCCCTGTTTGTTTGAATTTTACCTTGAAAAGTCCGTATTTCAGTTGTACTCAAAGGGAGTGATAAGGATTAGTGATTCTAAAATGGACCACTGCAGAATCATAGAAATTATACCTCGGATCCTTCTTATTTACTGTATTTTATGTATTTATTATGCAACATTCCATGAGCTTATATGAGGTTGATTTTGATAATCTGCGTAGTGTGTTTTGAGATACTCAGATCTGAAGTGCTGTAGAAACGAAAAAAATTTTTTTCATGCAAATCTGAATTCCTATTTCAGAAGAAATACAGTTGGAAAGAAGCATGTTGGGTTCTGTCTAGGATTGTGTATCATTAATAAAAATGTTTTCCAAATAAAAGACCACTGAAGACTATAAAAAATATCGTTGTTCAGTGAGAATTAAAGCATTCAATTCTGACATTTCAGTGACTAATATTAAAGTATATAGATTCCTCCAAATGAACTTTTTTACATTCTCAAATATTTAGTTGTCTATTGGTGGTTTAATGTTGAGTTATGCCATTTTTAAACATTTCATAGTAAAATAGTCATGTAAAATTATTTTTATTGAGATGACAATGGGAACACAGGTCTGTATTACCACACTTGATCTACTTGTTAAATATTCACAGTGTGTTAAAAAAATCTTCAAATAAATCAACTGCACTTTTTCTCCAAGTGGCATTTATGTCTAGAGAAGAATGAAGGCAGTGTCATGCAGCTGACCTAAAATGGCAGCAGGAACTTAAAAGTCCCTACTACCATGTCTGGGTAGCTTTTCTTTGTCTGAGAGATGTAGTAGCATGTTCTGGAATTACAACTGCATTGTAACTGTGTGTTGTATGTAGATGTTCCCTTCTGATGCACAGCATAGAGTATCCTGGACCAAACTTAGAGTTGCAAATTGACAATGATACTGCCACATGATTTGACACTATAATGGAATTATAGTGTCAGTTATAGCTCTGTACCTGCAAGCATCTCTTGAGGATGCTCTGAGAACGTGCTCTGGCTGCCTGTTCATGAGGTACTGGTGCAAATCTATTCCTTGCATAAAGGATGTGGACAGGAACAGGGACCCTTGGGCACAATTCATATCATGCCAGAACCACTTGTGAGACTCAGGACTTCCTTTATGCTTAACAATATTTCCATACATTTCAGTCATATCATTTGTGAGTGATAGTACCTACTCTATGCTATAACGCATCATAGGGCGTGCAAGTAATTATAGTTCTGACAGCTTCCCCATTAAAAAATTAACTAGACTTTAAAGAGATTTGTTTGACCCACTCAAAGTGAAACTGTCTGCCTTAAATTATGTTGGTTTCGGTCAGCATATTGCATATTACAGCCCTGGTTTAGTGATATTATTAAGCTCAGATCTCTCAGTATTAAACAACAACAACAAAACAACAACAACCAACTCTTTTGTATATTAACAGGACAATAATGCCTTCTTAAAGGAGACAACGTTCTGGTTATCATATTTGGTGGCTGTTAGAGGACCCAGGTTCAGAGTCTGTACAGGTGGTTTCTCTCACTTTATAAAAGAACATTATTTCCCTCTCCTTCACATTCTCCTCTTTCTAGTCGAGATTCCTTAATTGGATTGTAAAGAATAATTTAGTGATTTAGGTGAGGTCTTACTAAAGGGACTTAAGACCAAAATCTGTTATGACAGTACAGTTGCTTTTGCATCATAAGAGTCGGTCATAAAGCTTTCCAGTGTTAGTGGGAGGGTTCAGACTCCACCTGGACTACAGACTTCCTGCATGAGCTTCAGAAAAAATTAACTTCTCCGTAGCAGAGTTCCCATTTTTAATGGAAATAACATATCTTCCCTCTGGCTCTTTTCCCATCTTGTCTATTCAGATTATAGTCTCTGTGTGGCAGAGGCTGAGAGTGTGCTTATTAATGTATGTGCTGGACTACTAGGAGGTTTCTATGCAATATTATAAACCAACAAAGTTTTAACATGCTTCTATATAACAAGTTGTAATGTATGAGATTTGAAAACCTTGATCCAAGAATGACTTTCCAGATTCCTTTACAAGATAGTAATTTTCATATTATTCATTCATGTCTCTCAGGGCTGCCAGTGTAAGATTTATAGTTTTAACTTTTAACTTTTTGAAGACTGTTAAGAGAAACTAGTGCCACAAAAAAGTTGCTACTAAAATAATACTTTTTGTAAATGCAGCATAAATTAAATATATACCGGAATGTAATATTTATTAAAGGAAAACCAACTCCTAATCATTTAGGAGAGCTTGCACAACTCACATAGGTACAGTTTTTCAGTACAGTCCTTCAGTACAGTTTGAATCTTTTATATCACAAGAAATCATGGGGTAATCTAGCCTTTTATTTAATAATAATTAGGTCCCATAATGTAAACAGCTGAGAAGGGAAACTGAGAATAGGAGGTGTACAATTTCCTTTTTGGCCAAGGCATATATATTCTAAACTGAATTATTTCTTTCCAGCAGTACATTGTAATCATGCCCCCTTTTATTTGTGCTTCGCTTTCCAAGACATTTTCTCAGAAATAAAGGTATCAACCCATCTAAGAAGTACATGCTTAAAGAATGTATTACTTTTAAAGCATGCTTTAGCAAATATTGAGGAAGTTTTTACTTGAATACTATCCATATGTTATTGTTAAGATAAAAATGTATGAGGAAGATTTTCAGTAAGTTCCTGTGTTTTAGGAAAATCTGTGGGTTTATCATGTTCAGTTTCCATGTTGCTGAGAGACTGTAAGGCTGGAGTATGATAAAATTTAATTTATTTGGTCTTTCAGGTCCAACTCCTACAAAGACATATAAACATGCTGAAATTTAAGTTGAAATTCATTCAATAAAACCAGTGGCTTTGCAGCTAAGGTGCATAAGGGTAGTTTTATTGTATCAGAAGTTCCTGAGCATATTGATTTTGTTCTTTTATGTGTCAGTCATTAATAGGTATATAAATTTCCAAGTCTTTTCTATTTTTGTTATTGTTTTAGGTAATAATTGCCCTCGCGGAGAAAAACCGATCCCACATTCCTTACCGAAACTCTATGATGACCTCAGTGCTAAGAGACAGCCTGGGAGGAAACTGCATGACTGCCATGATAGCAACGCTCTCTATAGACAAAAGAAACATAGATGTATGTTATTTCTATCTATTTTGAACAAAAATATTTCCGCTTTTTAAAGATCCTGCTCTTTTGAATTTTATTGTAGTTTACAATTCAAATGTGTATGCTTTAATTCTTGTCCTTATAAAAAAAAAACAAACTTAACTTTGTTTCCAGGAGATAATTTTATCTGTGTAAATTGCACTAGGATATGGACATATCCTTTAGGAAATGTGCTTTTCTCTAAATAATCTCAACTCCAGGAGCAGTTGGGAAATGATTTGCACCTAATATTGAACTGTTCCTTTTTTTTAAAATTTACTTATTTCCTGATGAATGAATTTTTGAGTTATGAAAATGCATTTTCACTGAAAGCCTTGACAGAACTTCAGTTAGACTTTTTGGAGTCAAGACTTCATTGAGTATGGTAGACAGCTGGAGAGTTCACTAGGTGGGAAAGGGAATTGAATGGAGTAGTTTGGGACTTACGGATTTTTTTTACATACATTTATGTCCCTTCACTAATATCCTGCCCTGGAATTATGTGTAGTGATGTTTTCTTCTCTTTGTTTACAAAAAGGGCTGTATTTTTTATCAATGGGTTGTAGTGAATGGGGCTACATCTGGCTGGAGACTGGTCTCCAGCAATGTTCCTCCAGGTTAGTTCTAGGGCCAGTTCTGCTCCAGAATATTCACCACTGATCTGAATGCAGGATTTGAATGGGCCATTACCAAGTTTGCTGTTGATACCAAACTGGGAGCTACTGTTCACACTCTTGAGGAACAGAGAGATCTAGATAGGTTGGAGCATCAGGCTATGATTAATGGGATGAAATCTAACAAGTCAAAAGGATGGATTCTGCACCTACAGTGGAGTAATGCCCAGCACAAACATAAACTGGGAGAGGAGTGGCTGGAAAGCAGCCATGCAGAAAGGGTTCTGGGGGTGCTGGTCAGCAGCAGGCTCAGTGCGAGTCAGCAGTGAGCCCTGGCAGCCAAGAGGGCACATCAGAGACAGCACAACCAGCAGGTCCAAAGAGGTGATTATCCTGCTGTAGGCAGTGTTGGTGTCTGCATACACTGTGTGCAGCTCTGGACCCCATGGTTTAAGAAGGATGTGAAGGTCCTTGAATGCATCCAGAGAAGGGCAACAAAGCAGGTGAAAAGCTGTAAGGAATGTCCTGTGCAGAGTGGCTGAGGAATTTGGACTTGTCTAGTTTGAAGCAAAGGAGGCTTCTTTGATCTCTACAACTCCCTGGGGAGGGAAAGCGAAAAGGGAGGTGCTGAGCTCTTTGCCCTGGTATCCAGCGATGGAATGAATCAAAGCTGTGCCAGGGGAGATTCAGGCTGGATTAAGAAGCATTTCTTTATTAAGGGGATGGTCAAACATTGGACCAGGCTGGAGAGGTGGTTAACGTCCCAAGCCTGTCAGTATTTACGAGGTGTTTGGACAATGCCCTTAACAACATGCTTTAACTTGGTCAGTCAGTTGTACTAGATGATCATTGTAGGTCCCTTTCAAATGAAATAGTCTAATCTATTTCATTCTAAAATAAGCCATTTATAATATATTTATTTCCTGATTTTATTTACGTCAAAGCATTCTAATATGAATAAACAAGAAAAAAAAAAACTATTTAGCCTAAGATTGTTTTCATAAATGCAGTGGAAAGCATTATACTAAAACCATACTTTGTCTAGTTGTAGACTTCTTTTTCTTTAGAAAATGGACTTTGCTGTTAAATGAAAACAGATCGTTCAGACTTGCAAACATGTAATTATGCAAGCATATTGTCTTGTTACAACTGCAACTGGGTAAGTTTGTTAATTTTATTTTAGGCTCTGTGGGATTAGCACCCTTTTGTATATCAATTCATCAGGTATATGTGTTCATATTGTGTTCTAGATTTCTATTTTGGGAATATTTAGCCCAAGCAATTACGCAGAGTAAACTACTGACAATTTTCGTGTTCTTGCTTTAACATATACAATCCACACAACAGATCCTAATGTTCTGTCCTCCCAAAAATAAAACAAAAAAACAAAATCTCTTCCTTGCTCCCCACAATCTGATATGTCCAAATAATATGATTACCAGACAGGTGATAAGTTAATATTGTCTCAATAATATAAACTGATGATAAGTCAATTACTATCAATTAATGATAAGTCATTAGAAAATGTCAGAATTAGGATAGCTGCATGAGTCATTATGTTAGGTTTGCATGTGTGCTTATTTTTTTCCATGGGATATATGTTCCATTCACAAATGAAACGCAAGACCACAAATGAAATGCTACCACCCAGTGGGAATTGAAGTTGTATAATAAAAGCCACTTTCTTAAGGATCTAGTGTTGTTTCTTGCAATGAAAGCAACGAAGCAGAGCACTCAAAGTAAGAAAGGACCCTCATATGAAGAGGACAAATGAAAGTTCTTCCTAGAGAACTAGATTAAATCTCTTCTTCTACCAGTGAGTTTATATGGAATTTCTCAGATCACTACGTCACATTTTTTGTGATAGTTTTGTGGAGTGCTTGAATGAAGATGTTGATTCTGAATTATAGATGCATTACTTATCCTAGCTGTAGCTGAAGCCAAATGGAAGGTGTTTGGAACAGAAAATTGTATTTTGATAGCAACTGCATATACTTTTTTGGTATTTTTGACTTCAGTTTCCTTTCTGTTAAGTGTAGTCATTCCACACACTTGCAGCAAAGCAATAACTAGAGATTACAGCCCTCAGGTGCTGTGATGATAAGCATGGTAGGAAAATGATTGGGAAATTAGATGTCAGGGTTGATTACTGTTTTCATGGCACAGAATAAATAAATTGTAAGCTTACATATTGAACTTGAGAACTGAATTGATTAGCTACTCATTAATTTAATGTATGCTTCACACTAAGCAGGGCAAAGAGATCTGGTGGAAATGTATGTATGTGTACTGTACATATAACTGTACTCAATATATATGCAGAAGTTAATTAAAATCGCATTAGCTGATCATCACTGCACATGAACAGTACAGCAGAGGCAAACATAGAGTCCAGCTAATACTGTGTACAACTCTCTTAATTGTAAGGCCTTCCTTTCCTTTGATTCTCTGTGTATGTTATGTTTTGGCAAGAAACACCAGTATTTTTCCTAATGTAACCCTAATTCGGATACCACCCCTTCAAGCACTGAAAGAGACAGAAGTCTTACCAAAAAAAGAACTATATGAACATAACATTTCAATTGGTAATTTCATATGTTGGAGGATGAAAACTGCAGAATTACTTTGATTCTGGTAATCAATTCTATTACTGTAGTGAAGTACATGTGTTATACTGCATTTAAAAGGGAATTTACATCTCAAAAAATTTTATCACACAGTTCTCTAGCAGGGTCTGACATTCAAGTAGCAGCTGATTTCAAAGGAGGAACAATACATATAAGGATCTTTGATTTCATTGTATGCCCTAGATGGGAGTACACACTGGTTGTCACAGAGTTTCCTCCCCAAACTCAGTCTTGTATCTGTTTTTTTTCCCTTCCTTTCTCCTGCACCCCATCTTAGGTCATCAGACGTTTTGTATCTGGTATCTCAGTTCTCCTGTATGCCTTCTAGTGCCAGGTCTCCCAGCTTGTTTCTCTTATTTCCTGGATCTCTACTCTTCCCTTCATCTCTTTTCCCACTGTCTTTTACATAAAATTATCTAATCCCATTTTCAACCAAAAAAAAAGTAGTTTTAGATAATCTTCTCTTTTTCTCATCACTCAAACCTTATTACCTTCTGAGTAGCATGGCTTTCTTATCCTATAGTACCAATCAGGGACTTACCTGAAACACAGTTGATCAGGAGATTAACTGGATCAATAAAATGTGTACTATGATTTAACAATTTTATATGTCACTGTCATTAATATGCTAACCTAATTTCCTTTGAATATTGTTATTTTGGAATATGAAATGATAGAATATTTCTGTTAAATTCTCAAAAAAATAGAAACATAGTTTAATGACTTCATGAGCAGTCTGGTCTACTTACCTGGTGCAAAGCTAACTGAAATTCTTCTCTTTTCTCTCTCTTTTATTTTTCTTTTCCTTCCAGGAATCTATATCAACCTGCAGATTTGCACAGCGAGTTGCTCTTATTAAGAATGAAGCAGTTCTTAATGAAGAAATTGACCCCAGATTGGTGAGAGTTGTCTGGGGGCAGAGAGAAGGAGATTGCTTATTTTACATTTTAATAATCAATAGCAGTCAAATTGGTGTTGAGAATTTTATAGTGAATCATCCCAATAAATTGTTTTTAGATGCAAGTTCCAACTGTTTGCTATGAAATAACTACCATTCTATTTTTTTCTTTTGGACATAACTATAATTAAGTGGACCTTTATAAAACCTCTAAAGGCTTTACCAGCTCTTAAAGCATCTGAGGAGTAATGGTCACTTTCTTTATTGGTTTTGTGTTGGTTTTTTTCAGAGTGTTAATTTCTAAATCATAAAAACACATAATTGGAGGGCTCTAAACCACTTTAAAATATACTAAGATTACTACTCACTTGGTGAAAGCACACTGCTGCACTGAAACAATTTGTGTATTATAAAGCTAAGAAACATACAGATGCAGTTCTTCCATGAAACTGGTTCAAGGAACATTCTAGCTAGGAAGAGAGAATTCTGGGAAGTTCCCATTAGAAAAAAATGAAGACCAATAAAGCAGATAGAAAATGGATTTCTAGAATCTAGAGAATGTTAGGTTATATAATGTAAGAATCATCTGTTGTCTAAAACTTGGGGATTAGATGATTGATGATTTCGTTAATTGTTACTTGATGGTAATTAGCATATTTCAGTTACCGCTAATGATTGTGCTTTGTGGTGGTTGTTGTTATTGTCACTTGTCCTTGAAATTCAATGGGAATAGAAGACTCTTGAGAGGTTTTCTGCTGTTTTTCTTTAGTAGTATTATTATTTATTTATTTTTTTATCTCTCTACGCAATTTCTAATAGTAACAGCATCACAATTTAAGAAAAAAGGAAAGCCAAAAAATAAACCCAGTAGGCATTGAACAACTTCTTCATTTCTGTCTATCTGTCCTCTTTTTTCTTTCCTACATAGGCTTTATAGTAGCAAATCATGCAAAACATTTCTTCCATGGCCACAGAAGCCTTTGATTGAGGTGGAACACATGCAGGCTCCTGAGCATTTACTACATCCTGTGGAGCTATACTCCACAAGTTTGGTATGTCTTGCTCTGCAGGATCATTTAGCAAGTAAAGCAAAGTGGACTTGTGAGAGTTAGAAAACCATCTCCCCTTGTGGAACAGGCAGGGTTACACAGGTACCTTGACTTTATATGGCTCTATGCTCATTGTGGAATTTGTTGCCCATCTTAACTACCTTAATTACATTCCCAGCGTGCAACCTGGTTATCCAGTAAATTGCTCAACTTAGGAGATTTTTTTTTCCCATAAAAATCCAACACAATTTATTGGCAGTTTTTATCATCTGTGAGTTGAATACATGCCTTATAAAGGGAGTTCATAATACTTTTTTGATAGATCTGAGTTAAGTCTGCCTATTGGGTAAACTTTATTCTACATAATGGAGACTTCTTGACTTTTTATCTTACTAGAGGAGATAAATTTGTACCCATCGTACTTTTAAGCTACTCGTCTTTGAACCTCTCTCACTCATGACCAAAGATTTAAACTGGAAAGTCTTGAGCCTGAATTAAACCTCCTCTCCTCTGGCATTCATGTAAAATAGAAATTGAATTGTTCTGCTTCTGTAGATTTTTGCTTATCTTAATAATACTTGAAAATCAATCTTTTATCCACATCCTGAAGCTGGTATTTCTGTTGTTGTCAAGTTGAAATTAATCATGCTAACAAATTTGAATATTGAACAGAGATGGTGCTATCATTCAACTATCTACCATTTTATAGTCCAACCCCAAGTTTTATTTGCTCGACTCAGAAGGTGGCAAAGACTACATCGGTGTGTGGCACCAGAGTGGGGCAATATGGAATTAGGTTAAGACATTTTGCTTACAATATTCTCTAAGTGGTTTTGCCACTTCTCTAATTAACAGTTCATCACTTTAATAGATCCTTAAATAAAATATAATAAGTTAACCTTTCATACTTTTGTTGTAAAAAGTACATTAAGAGTAGGTCTGGAGTTAAAAGAAATAATCAAATGCATATTTAGAATATTTTCATTTGTAAAATATGGGTTTTTTTCCAAAAGTAATGTTCCAACAATTAACTATTAGAATTTAAAAATCAAGTTCAGTTCTCCAAGCAATTTTCTCACAATCCTTACTATTCATTAATGCAGTTTAATTTAGTTGCCTTAGGATATTAGTTTGTTGTTAGCAACGGATGCATCCTGCAAGTGTAGTGTACTATAATTCTAACAAAAGTGTTTTGGAACTTCTTTTTCTAAAGGGAAAGTAAAAAAAAAATCACTTTTGGTGTGTAGTTGCCCTTTCTCTAAAAAAGATGTCAGTTCTTAAGTGTCCTTTCATTATTAACAGGCAAAACTAACAAGAAAAGCTCTTTTTATTCCTATGTCAAATTATATTTCTCTTTCGCAAAAAATCTTTTGAACTCTTTCTGTACAGCCATGTCTTCTACCACAAGAATTGACTGGGTTTGGAAGACTTTTCTTTATTTTATAAATGGAAAAAGAAAAAAAAAAGGTGCTTGGTATATTTAAGGCATTTAAACAGTTTTTTTTAAAAAAGACCTTGTTTAAAAAAAGATAAAACCGAAGTATAATATTTACCTAAACTCAACCTTCTAATGCAAAAATCATAAACTAGCTATTATTTGTAGATGATGTTTGGTTTATGCCTTGCTGTTTACAGATGATTGTCCAGCTGAAAAAGGAGATCCAGGATTTGAAGGATGAGTTGGAGCTGGTGACTGGCAAGCAAAGAACGTCAGAGCTTACACAAGAAGAGCTACTTCAGTAATGGCTTACATTGTTTTCATTTTTTCTTTTATTATTATACTTCTCATCAGTTTACTTTTCGTTTACTGGCATAAATATTTAAAATCATCTCAGACTTTTAAACTTCCCTGAATAATAAAGTAAAGTTAGGTGCCAGTTTAGAATGGCTGTTTTCCATGAAAAGCTCTATGAGGCTGCTGGCTGTGTTTTTGCAGCCTCAGCTTTGAGGAAGTGAAGTAAAGTAAACGCAAAGGATGGGAATGCCTGTCAAGTGCCAGGCAAAAAGAAGTGTTGTATAATAGTGCAGAATGAAAAACAGTCTCTCTCAAAACTGGATATGTGATCTGAGTAGAGTTCAAGGAATATTCTTGTGCTGAAAAGTGTCTGCTGCAGTGTTAGTTTGACATAAACCAAAAGAAATCTCACATTTGTGATCCACTATTAATCAATGTCTTCAAAACCAAATATTCATTTTTCTTTTTACTGAGCATGCTATTGAAAATGCATTATTAATTCATGTAAGTATTGTAACATCGTGCAGCTTTTTGTAGCAGATCAGTACAGTGTGTAAGATCTTTCCATATATAATGTAGAAATATTTACTTAGCTCTAAATGTTCAAAATAATTCCATTTCCAGTTTTGAAAAATTTATTTTGTAGGATAGACCGACTTAATCTCTGTATCTCATCTCTATAAAGAAAGTGGTAACTGCCTAATTTTGTTTGGTAATACATTAACAGTAACCAAAGTGAGAATTTTTAGTCTTACTTTAATTTCTCTTGGCACTGGTTCAAAAGACAACTGTCAGTACTAACATTTTCCTGAAATGCAGAAGATCCTGGAGACATGAGGACAAACTACCTTGAACCTTGAGTTTCTCATGTAGATTGTTGTCATTATTAATTCTTGCTTTGTTTTAAATCAGAAACGAAATTACATGCATATCAAGGATGAGGAGGGAGGTAGCATTATATGTATATATATATATATGTATATATTTATACTGTTAATCTGAGTAATTTTCAACATGGGCAGTTACCAGCATATTCTTCTAACCAGAAATGTCCCCTCATTTCCTACTGGTTTAATATATATTTATAATTCTGCCCAAACATGTGGGAGTCAAATGCACAAATAACATTACAGAGCAGCACTAGCTGTGACCAAGACTAGACATAGAAAGAAAATTAAAGAACTGAGAAGTGTCTCTCCTTTTTACTACATGAAGAATTAAATGCTCTTATTAGTTAGTTTCTTTTTGCCCTGACAGAACTAGTCCTTTGAAAGATGACTGACTCAGTGACTTTATTCAGACATACTTATATAATCTATATATTCATTCAAAGATGTGCTTTGCCAGCATTATTATAAAAGCTTGTCATGTGAATTTTCCGTTGTGCTCCTCTTTGATGCTTAGTTTGTGTAGCGAAAGTGGAATTTTGGAAAACATTGGGATTTTTTAAGACCACACTCACAAATCTTATTTCCTAGAGATTTTCTAGCTGACTTTTTGCCACAAAAATGGCAGTCTTATGAATGCGATTGGATTAATTGGTGATTAAAGTTTTTACTATGAATATGTAACGAAAAACTCAGAAGGTACCATCTGCATACAGTTGAACAATAGCATACAGTTGGGAGGCCTTCTTTCAGAAATTTTACTAGAAAGTGTATTAGTTGTATGTTTTCCCTTTTAATCTACATAGCACAATAGACAGTGCATTGCACTGTCAGAAAAGGTTTCTTCTGAGATCATAGCAAGGAATTTTGTATCTGATTACTTCAGAAAGAAGCAGGGAGGACACTTTAATGACTTTCCTTTAATAAGATACAAAATGAGAAATAACTTCCAAGGATCTCAGTTATATTAGGTCAACACAAAATTTTAAATTTTGAATTTATCATTTATTTATGTTTACTCAGGCTCATGTACCATATGTGTTCAATACTTTAAAAATAAGTTCATTCTTGGAACAAACACTGTGCAATTAAAATATAGAACAACATTTAAGTACTGATGACTGGGATATAATACTTTTCCTGAAGATCAGTAGTAAATAAGAATGACCTCAAACATTTAACCTAATCAGTCATCAGTGCCTTATAATGGCATTGGTCAAGGATCATTATTTTTGATATGATTTAAAGTGAAACAAAAAAATAGGATATACGGGGGTTTTTCAAGCAGAAAGCCAAAGTTAGTGCTAGAGAATAACTATCATATACATGAGTCAGACTGGCTTATTAGTACTGTATGCTGTAGTTGAATGGAATGTCACAAGCTCAGTCAGTCTTTTTAAAAACAGTTCAAGTGGAGGAAAATATCAAATGTCAGGGTTTTTCAGTTTTGCATTTGTATGTCTTGCAAACAGATTGCTCACATAAACAACTGATGTGGACTAAACACCCAAGTGAAAGTATAATCAAATGATAGTTTAAAAAGCCACTACTTCAATGAAAATATCTTTCTCTGGTTTTTTGAACATGTATACTTTTTGAGCTTGCTTTTATATGT
This sequence comes from Empidonax traillii, assembly GCF_003031625.1. NCBI lineage: Eukaryota > Metazoa > Chordata > Aves > Passeriformes > Tyrannidae > Empidonax > Empidonax traillii. Next base: position 81,825 of record NW_020956040.1, read on the forward strand.
CAATAGCATTTGTGACCACACTGATTTTACATGTCTGAACTTGAGATCCATAAATGTTCTGAGCATTTATGACAATCAGCGGATAGTATCTAAGTGCTCTGTCTTCAGTTAGAGTCTATCAATATATAACATGACAAATGCTTATGACAGTTCTGTTTATTGAGACTGGCCATCTGAGTTTGGAGCTACTCATTATCTGGAGTTCACAATAAAGAATAAATATGCAAGTGAGTAGTACAAACAGAAGTATTGACCTTGATGAAGGCTTATAAAATCATGATTGACTATTGCTAGAAAATGTCTATTTTGTGATTTGCATCTAGTTTTGCATCCATAATGAAACCTGGATAGTATTATTTATCAGGAGACATATAGATCAGTTTGTTATGATAGGAGAAAAGAAACATAGTGTAGGTGATAAGGGAACATAATGCGTTGTGCTTTATTTCAAGTTGCCACCCAAGAATGGTTCTTAGGGGACTAGTATTGTAGGAGATTTCTTTTCATTGTTATTGTTGCCTTTTTAATATGACAGAGAGGAATTTCTAATTAAGGTCATTATGGATTTCAAATAGTTCTTAGACAGTTTTGCTAAATTGAGATATCTTCTGTTTAAACTTATATAAACTGTACCTCAACATGTATATATGTATATACATATATATCTATAAATAATCCAAGTTTATATACATATTTTCAAAATTCCTAGACTTTAATGAAAGTCTCACTGTAGTTCATTTTATTGCAAATAATTTAATAAGACGTGGTACAAAGTATAGTCATATTAAAAATGGATGTGTTTTAATTCTTCTTCTCTTGATTCGTCATACATATTTTAAGGGAGGTCATAGCAAAATTAATCTGCTGAAAGTATTCTATGCCAGTTATTTAATTTATTCTTTGATACTGAGCACACTTGGTCAAAGGTACAAAACATATCAGTCAAAAACTCCATGCACTAAGTACATATTTATTTTGTTGTCCTGTACAAGTCTTTAATTCGGACACTTTTCAGTAGAAGACAGATGCCAAAATGAAACTGAGTGCAGTGGTACATATGTAGATCCAATATAGTTTTTTTAGTCCAACAAAATGCTTAGGTTTTCTGCTCTCCACATATGTTGCAGGAGTTAAGCGTTGGTGATTGCCCAGGAAGTAAGTATTAATATTATGTTAAAATTTTATTTTGTGTGTTTCTAAATTTACTAAGTTAAGGAATGCCCAACACCTCTTACAATAATGAACTTCATTCCACTTGTTTATGTTCAGGGCACTCTAGATTAAATCAGTGGGCTACTCAATGCAGTTGAATTTGCGAAATGTTTCACATTGGTACGTGAATAAGCTGGGGTTCCTTTGTTGCTTTGTTTCCACACTTAAATCAAATATGTGTCTTCAGGGATTTTTTTTTTTTTAATTATTATTCATTTAATGGAAGGGAAAAAGATGTGTCAAATAGGCTTTCCTAAGAATCACTGCTGTATTGTCATTCACTGTTTAAAACAAAATGGGAAACAAATGCTCTTGACTTTTCTTGTGAATGGTAAATTATAATACAACACAACTTGGTCATGTGACTAAAGCTACAGCTGTCTGTAATTCTTCTTTCAGAATTCTGTGTTAAATGGTAAGCATTTGCATTATTATGTCATATTTTTTATTTTATTATTTTATTCTCATTAATTTTAAACATAAACGAATTCTGCTGCTCTCATTTTGCTTATTTAAAAAGCAAAGCATAAAAAATTCAGCTAGACTACATAAGTGGTTCAGAATGTAGTTCATAAAATGCTTCCAAATCTGAATTGCTTGCTTTGGATCTTACCATCTACTTCCTTCGCTGTAAAAGGCTGATCCAAATATTTCTTTGAGCTGGAGAATTAGTTTCTTGTTTAGGAGAAAAAAATAAAAAAGGGGATCTTTGGACTATTTTTAAAAAATAAAAAATAACATAATACATTCCAAATACAACGCAAGCTTCTGTATTATGCTTTAGAATAGAATTAAATTACCTTCAAGTGATGGTTTTTTTCTTTTATAAAATGCATGCCAAAAGTAAAAAGGAGAGTCCTTTTTTTTTTTTATTATTCATTTGGGATTTTTATTTTTTTAATCATATAAATGAGCTCACTAGCAATTTACAATCTGTGCCCAGAAAGTCAGGATTTCAAATCAAGGTCCTGTGTTCCAGAGCACCCACGCTTCCAGAGCCTTTGCCAGTTGGAATTCTCCAAGAACAGGACCGGAAGTACTGGCTTAGCACTTTAATTTATTAATAACTTTACCTTATTTCTTTCAGATACATATGGTATTACAGACACTTCTGTTTTTTACTTCAACAGTCATATATTGTTCATCATACTTAAATCCTGGATATCTCATTACTTCTTTCTGTCTTTCATTTCTCTGTTTCAACATTGTGACATCTGTATGCTATCATGGTATTAGCAATATTGCACTGTTGTACAATATAAAGCTTTAAGAGTTACTCAAACTGTTGAACAAATGGCTTCCTTTACAAAGCAGAGCACATTTTCTTATTTGCTGATGTCGGTGTTGAATTTCAGTTGCAAGGTGGAAGAAATAAAGGCATATCGCCTTGCCTTTTGTCAACACAGCTCTGCACACTGTTGATTTGGGTAGAAGTTAGCAGACTGACAGACATGAGCTGTGTAGGCAATATTCAAGAGAAAAGAAGCTATCGTAGCAATAAAGTAGTCTTAAAATGTCTCACATAAACTGTTAGTTCAGATGCCTGATTTAGAATGCTATTAAATCAGTGTATTCCTCTAGAGCTTGTTTTTTTCTCTTACATGTTATGAAATCTTTAGTGACACCACAGAAAGTTCAGATTCCTGATGCAGGTGCCTAAGCTAGATGCTTAAAGTAAGTGTAATCACTTTTCTGTGATCCTGCATTTTGTTCCAAGGCCACTGAAAGTAGGGAAACAAATCTTATACTATTTAAACTGATCACCTTTTACATTGAAACTATTGAGAGAGAATAAACTGTAGAATTCTTTTCAAAGGTTAGTGAGTTTGTTTTAGTATAGGAGTGGAAGGAAGATAGACAGTGTTCTGTTTTCTAGTGTTCAAAATTATAGCAGTCATCTAATGTCATATGGTTACAAGAATCATAATGAAATATAGTATGACTCATATTAATGAGATGTATGGGAAAACATAACATAGCTTTAGCTGATTATTTAGATGCTTGAAAAAATCTTGGAGGCAGTTTTCCAACACTTGTGGTCAAAAGTGATCATAGAAGCTTTTTGAATCTCACTGAAATTCATTGAATGTTTGGTTAGCTGAGTTCTTCTGAAAGTGCTACTAAGTACCTGTTTGCATCTTATGGCACTAAAAATACGTTTTGAAAATCTTTTTCTTTTGAATCTCTACATCTAATTAATAACCTGTAAGTGATACTTTATTGAATCTTTTCAAAACTACTTCTCCCATCTATACTGTAGGAATATCTTGGTGTTCATCCATATGAGTGGTTTTGGCTTCTTTGAATAGTTATTATGCTCATCCTATGTCCTTTCATTTTATTTCAAGTTCTTTCTACCTTAGAGATATTTTGATTTTTAAAATTTTGATAAACTGAAAGTTATTTTTCTCTTGTTACTTTTCTGTATACTCCAGTGATTACGATAGGACTACTGTTGTGGCCACAAATATTAGCTGGCAGTGAGTAGCATTTCTTTATGTACATGCTTTTGGCTTGTTTTTACAAAATGCTGTTGAAGAAGGAAATCATCTGCTCAGCAAGCTACTTGACATGTTTCTTCTCTGCAAAAATAATTGCATGTTTAGAATTACTGTAGGCACTTTTATCCTATATGAGCTAGTCTTGGTCTTTTTATCATCTATTCAAAATCACCCCTGTTTTTAATGATACAAAGATGATGATTGAAATTAATGGTTTTGAACTGTGTAGAAACTCATCTTACATCTGTTTGTCACATGGCTGTCTAATTCAGAAGAATCTCCTGCAACAGGCAGTTGTTAGAGGACTGTATAGATATTTTTAAAAGCATGAAAGTCTTCCAGACTATAGAAATGGAAGACACTCAGGGACTTACTGCTCTTACTTCCCTGCTCTAAGACTGCACCAAATCAATGCAGCCTATATCAAGGCTTATGTAACTGGTTCCACTATTTAGTTAATTATTATTACCTCATGCAGGAGTTAACACACTTTTGTTAAATTAGAGGTTAAGCAGTTATTTTTGGATAAAGCATACAGCGTTATCCTCTGTATATGTCTATTTGCACTACCTGTCAGTAATGTATTACAGCTCTTCCCAGGGCCAGCTCAAATGTATTCTATGTACTTCTGTCTTCTGTCATTCCGTTGACAACAATGCCTGGAAAAACCTACCTTTTTTTCCCTCCTGTCTTCTGTAACATTATTCATAAAATCAACTGCTTAGAAACTCCATGGTCTTCCCATACTGATGCACACTTGAAACTAACTTAGCTTCAAGTTAGTTGTTCTTAAATATAATAGTAATTCAGCTCCAACTATCACGCATTTTCTTAGATCAGTAGAGTCATTAAATTTGTAGAGGTGTAGAGTTACTTTTTTTAAAGAATATAGACATCATTATTAAACTTAAATATCATTTTCAGAATTAATATATGAAGGAAAGATTCATATCAAGTATGTTACCAGTGAAAATCAAGCCAAACAACTTCTTTAATTAAAGCAACCTCTCTGATTACCATAAGTGTTTTAGTAGCTGTCTTGTTAGCAGCCTATTTTTCATAAACTTGGATTTCCATTTTGCTTGTCCCAAGCTTCACAGCTGACACACAAAATTAATTGTTCTTTAAGTTAACTTAGTTTCAATACATAATATACAGTGGATCAGGGGTTAAATGGCAAGCTCTCCCAGAAATTAATCATGGCACATAAAGCAAGGTCAAAACAAGTCCTTCCAAATCTGTGATTTGAGACCATGCATCCTGCAAGCTATTGAGAGCTCCAGACTTTAAAAACATACTCTCAGTTGGCTGGGAGTGCTTTTCTGATGCATTTCAGCTGTGCAATTTGCATCCTGGTTCATCCAAACATATGACTGATTCAGAAGTGGATTTTTTTAAAAAATATGGAAGTCTGTTATTTAATGAATGGGTAAAAGTGAAATAGCACAGTGCTCATTTAATCATTTTGCAGTTGTGCTATCAGAAAAATTGGGTGGAATCTGAAATAATGTGGACAGAGAGCTTCTGTGATTTATGCATGGTCTAAATGGTAAGCAGTCTACATTAAAGAAGAATTTCTGAAGGTTGGAAAGCAACAGAAGAGAAATAAAGTTGATAATGTAAAAGCTGTCTCCAAGCTGCAGTACAGTGTGTGTTTACATTATTTGCAAAAAAAAAAAAAAAAAAAAAAAAGAAAAGAAGATATAAAGAGAGAAATGCTAGACCAAGAATTTGGGACTGATTCACAGTCACTAACAAGAGTGCTGTTAGTTCAACACATTTCTATCCCAACTGTTTAAGACTGTTCTACTGTGAGTTTTCTTCCAATCATCAACATAAGAACTTGTGCTTGACAAAGCTTGTGTTTTCAGATTCTGGTTTAACGATTTAAACTTACCTGTATCAGCACTGCAATACCTTTGTTTTTGTACTATGTCAATATGTAAAAGGCCACTGTGAAAATTAGTTTTAAATTTATCTCTTAATTCACATTATACTGTTCCCTTCACATTGACTGAGAAAGCCTTTGTGCATGTATGTGTGTAATCTGTTTTTTCTTTTTTTTCTTTTTTTTTTTCTAGTGAGCACTGAGAAAGAAAACGCCATTCTTTGTTTACTGCTGTTTTTCACAGAAAATGGGTCTTTGTTTGATACTTTCATATTCTTCCTCCTTTGGGGAATTTCTGTTGGGAAAGCTATTCTTTCTGATACAGCGGGGTTCTGGCAATAGGCCTCAGCACACCCTTGCTCTTATTAGTATAAGTTAGGCCTGCTGTTCTCAGGGCAGAACTTTGTAGTCCTAAAAGTAAGAATGGAAATGTATGAAAAATTGCCTTTTGAGGCTTCATCTACTGTAATAACATTAAATAATAAATATTTAATGCTCTATAACTTCCTTTACTTTACAACATACAAGAGAAAAGGGAAAAAAAGGAACCATTTTGGATCTCGATGAGACATCTTCATATGACGCTGATTTTGCTGTCATGTGAAATTAGCTGTGATTATCCATGCTCCAATTTTGATTAGCATAAATTCTGCATGGCAGCCTTATTGAGAGCCTCAGTAAGCTGTAATTAATGAAGAATGCAGCAGCTGGCTTGCTAATGTTATTAACTACAACAAATGAAAGACTTACTTTAATATTTGTTTCTACACATAAATAGAGGGTTTAGGATTTCTAAAATGTTTTTTTTTGGGGGGGGAGGTTATGTTTAATACTTTCAGTGCAAGTATTTTGTGGTTAGTTACTTCTATTTCAGATTAATGTAGCCTTTTCTGATGTAACTCACCAGTAAAATAAAATGCCCTCAAATTTAAAGAAGTTGAAGTGACGGTCTATCCTTAAGAGTATAAAATTCTTAAATACAGATACATACTGCATATGTCCACTGTAGCAGACAAGTGTGACAAGTGAGCAGTTCAGGAATTTTCAATTCAGTCTTTCTACCCAACCCCATAATTAGGTTTCCATTGAATTTCAGTTTACTAAACAGTTTCCACCATGGCTTTTTCCCATCAAGCTGAGTGCACTTTGACTTTTTAAGCAGAGCAATGTGAAATTATGGGGCTAAATATTTTCTTATAAAGGTATCTCCAGTGTGAAGTGAAATTCCTGGTGTTGATCTTCCAATGACAGAGACCATGTCTTTATTCAGTTTTCTCCTCTGTGAGTGGTTTTTGGTGTTGCTTCATTACTAGGTCTTTGGGTTGATCGTATTGAATTTTCATTTTAGTTAGGGCATTATTCTTTCTGCTATGATTGGTGTCTTGCAAAGCTCATTTTGTAAGTTGTAATAGAGAAATAGAATGTTGAAACAGGAATTTATTTCTTCTATAGTCCATCTCTCATATAACAGTAAGGTCCACCACTGCTGTAGTGCTAGTCTTCGTAAATACAGTCAAGGATGGGAAAAAAAACCATATTGAAAGCAGCAGTGTTCCTGTATGTATTTGATACTCTGGAAAGGAGTTTTGATATGTTTCTTGGTTGACTTTTTTTTTTTTTCTTAATTCTAGCTGGTTTTTGTTACAAGTTTTAACAAAAGTATTTGGGCTTTTTTCCTCCCCTTGAGTTTATGAATTACCTTGGCACTCTCAGTTACATGGTAAAACCAATGTACATGAATATCTCTGATTTTTCTAAATTATTTTCTTATTGAATTTTGGCAATTTGTCATGGGGAAATTAAGCTTCAGCCTAGTTTGTTTTGGGAGAAGAAAATCTCAGTCACAAACTTAGAAATTTTTCTGATATGGTACACATTCTGTGCCAAGCATGCTCTTTCCTTTAGCAAGTTTATTATCAAAATAACCTTCCTTGGGCAATTTCCTAATTTCTTTTTTGTAAATCTTAACCATTATCCTTGGCGTAATAGCAGAAGCCAGTCATCAGTAAATGTAAGGTTTGATTTCTCTGGTCTTTTTCGAAAGAAACGGTAGTTAACAACTCTTCCAGGAAATACTGACTGACTGACTAAGAGAGGTGTAGGTGTATGTCTCAGCCACAATAACTGATTAAAAATATTTCTGATTTCCTATGATTTCTTGTTACTCTCCTATGACTGAATTGAAAAAAGGTCCTTTAGAAAAAGAACAGTGTTACTTGGCCTCATGATTTTACATTACCTTTGCTCTGCCACCTACGTGTGCCTCTGAGTAGGCAAGTAAAGGCAAGATTTGCTAGGGAGTTCTCTGGAATTCTTGTTGTCCATGGGCTTGTTGTTCCTCTTGAACACCTAGACCCAGATTTGCTCAGTGCTGGGCTGTTTTATGTGTTTTTTTGGTTCAATTCTTGCTGATGTATACTCTTGCAACAGTCATTGGTTGGAGGAAGACAGTTTAATATGCATTCTTCTGGTAGAGAACTAAAAATCAAAGATAGGTGACTACCTCCAAAGATACTGTTATTGCCGAGGAGAAGGGTATTATCCATCTCTTAAAAGAAGTTGAATGAAACCCAAAAGCCAATTTGGCTCTCCTTTACTTCCAGAAGGGTTTTTCTCACTTCATCTCTTTCATTAGGAGAGCAACTACAGCCTGTGTGCAGTGTTTTGATTAGAAAGAATGGGTTGGAGTTTTAACTGTAGATGTCCTATATGAATTCCGTAAATCTTTTACAGCCCTATTTTTCACAATTCTATGCTTGAGTTTTCATATATTCCATATACTTAATTTAATTTTTATGGGTATTTGTAGATATAAATATAATAAACTGTTTGAGTCAGGAATAGGATAGGTAAAAGGATATTCATCTTGTAAATTCTGTTGTCATTTGTTTCTGTACCACCTAGAAAGCAAATATACCTTGTCTAATCTATATTAGGAAAAAGGAAAATGTATTGTCAGTATTCTTTTTTTGTGCTTATTCTCAGTTGTGTTTTTTCCCCTCCTCCTGTGATTCTTTATCATCCTCTTGATTTATTTTGTTAACATCTCTGCAAATGAAGTAGCATTGTTCATTTTTTTCATTTGCAGAAATGAAAATCTTGCTACTGCATAAATTCATATGTTGTTTTCACAAACCTTGAACTGCTAAATCACTTAAATTCCTATGAAATGACATTCAGAAGGCTTGCACATTAAGTGAGGAGCTGAACCAAACTCATCCAAAAGAAACACTCGGCACAGCGATGGTTCTGAACTCTTGGCCTTCTCAGACTGAATTACTGAAATGAGAATAGTTTCTCCCTAAGGAAGATTTTGTCAGTTGTTTGTAAAGAACATATTGCAAGAGAATAAAATACTTACTGCATTTCATTATTCAGAAGAGCAGTAGGTCTTTGAGAAATCTGTAAATATCTGCATTAAAAGACAGTTTGCTTTGCTTGGTGGTTGGAGCAGGTAATTTGATGTATGAAAGCTGTGCTGTCTGCTGACTATTGTAATAGAAGAGGACTTTTCTTTTGCACAAATAATCATATATAGTAGCAAATCCTATGTCCAAAGCCTCTAAAAATCTAGTCTTCTGAGAGGGCAGGCTTTAGGTTTTGCCAATTATGAAACAACAAAAGAATAAAAGGTTATAAAATAAATGAGAAAAAAAAAGATTACTTTTTAGATGCTGTTAGTTCTGGGACTATTCCTTAGCGAATATGTTTACATATGCAGTTGTAGGATCTCCAGTATCAAATCCAGCTTTTAGTAATCAGAAAAAAGGTACATTTCAAATGCCTGGACCTTGAAGGAAAATAGCCTACTAATATCTGGCAGCTTGGTACATCTTGTATTGAATTTGACACACCACTTTGCAGAGTTGTCCGCTTGTTTGTGATTTTTTTTTTTCTTCTCTTATGTATTTGCAGGTTGGATGAGTTAATTGAAACATTCCTCAAAGATAATGATCCTGATAGCACTCTGGATGTTGGTGCTGACATGCGCAAGATCAAGTATTGCTTCATTCATATGAAGGTATTTTTTTTAAACATAGATGGAAGTGCAGGTGGCACTCTGAAAATAACTTGAAGACATTCATGGTTCAAAAGTGTTAAAAGAAATGCAATACAGTTGAGAGGTGCTGGAAAAGGGTAAAACCCCTCAACTTTGAAGTGCCTGGAGGACTGATAGAAATTTTAAGTCTAGTTGGAAAAATTCACCAGTGTTTTGTGAAAACCTCAGCAAGGATCTCAGCCTGCATTAAATTGTAATAGAGCACTGGTACTTGTTGGAATCAACACAGACTAGTTATTTGTATATGGCTTGATGTTCACATCTGTATTTCCAGCTCTATGGAGGCTTTATTTTGGACAAATTATGTTGAAAGATAAAAAAATGTAGATTAAAACTACTAAATCCCTGAATCTGTTACACTAACGCTCCTGAAGGTGTTACAAGCCCTTCTGAATCATTGAGCAAACAAAATACGATTGTTAATTGTGAAATTAGTGGGGAAAGGAATAGAAGATAATACTTCTCTGTATTTTGAGATACAGTTTTTCTAATAAAACAATGTATGCATTCCCGATATTCATTTTTTGTCCTTAAATAATTATTTTTAGTTATATTGTTAATATTGAAAGTTCTGTGATACCAGAGAACACTGGAATTTATGTCCAGAAAGAATGAAGTAAACTGTATACTTGGTAGTGAAGATTAACAAATACAATTTGTTCCCTACAAGACACAATGGATATAAATTGACAGTAGACTGATGGCATGATTTTGTTCTGTCAAGAGCCTAGAAAGGCTTCACCTTTCTTACTATAGCTAGACCATCTCAGAGTAGAATACTACTGAGCTGGAGGTAAAATTAAAAGTATGCTTGTTTTGTTTCTCCTAATAGCAACTAGTGAATCATCCCACAAATTCTGATAAAAAACTGCTCTCGCAAGACATCTCTGAAGAAGAAGACACTAACAAAGAATTGAGAGGAGAAGAACTGAAAAAACTTAAACACCTTCTGCAGCAAAGAGACGATGAAATCAGTATCCTTTGTGAGGAAAAAAAATATTGTTTTGAGATGATCTGGCTTACAGTGGGATTTGTGTGTGAGATAGGCTGTATGGAAGCTGACCCCACTGTTTTAAACAAATACTCCATTCTCAGCTTTTGTGTGATTGGACTTCTGCTTTGCACCTGCGTCTCTTTCAGTCGTTACCCAAATCAAAATCCTAGATCCAAGCACCACTTAGCTTTAGAATGGTCCACCAAATATCCAAATACTGTGGGTCAGGTCACACCTAAAACACTCTCCTCAAGCAAATTAAACCATTTTTTAGAGGGGGAAACTCTCATGCAATATAAAAACCAATTTATTACCTTACAAAGAATAGAATTTCCTGTATGTGTTATTTTTAGCCAAATGAAGTGCTACTTTGGGGACTATTGGGCTATATGCCTTTAGAACAAATATAAAAGCTGTACTTTTTACTTTTACCTTTAAAATTTAAAGCTAAATCTTTTTGGACATGAAAATACTAAACTGCTCAGATGTGCTTTGTCCATTTTACTACCTCACAAGAAACATGAGTAGCTGTGCTATAGCGCAGTGGGTGGGAGTTATTTTTAGCAGGGAGACAGAACTGTGGGCAAACTGCAACACTGCTGTGTCCCTAACTTTGTGGCTGCTCAGTGGGTAAAATTTGAATATGGCAGAGAAAAGAAAATATGGGTTTGCTAAGTTTGAAGATAACACAGATTGTCTCACAGATACTAGTAAAGAGCAAACGCAGTTGCATTCTTTGTGCTCAACAACTCCTGATCAACTTTAAATGTCAAACGAAAATAGCATTTTTCATTGAGGTGTAACGTGCTACCAGTCTGAACTGGAGGTGGCAGGAAAGCTTCTCTAAATCTACTCTGTCACAGATGATAATATTTTCTTTCTCCATGGTGCGAGTTCAAATAAATTTATCTAAACCACTGACTCATTCCTTTCAAAAAACACTTCAATTTTATGTCAATTTTAATATCTGAATTCCCAGAAATATTTCTTCCTGAAATGAATTATTTCACTAGTATGAGAAAGAAAGCAAAAGATCTCTATCAAATGCACTTGTGCTCAATAGATTTACACAGCTTTGTTTGTACAAGGAGGAAACTTGTGTTAGAAATATACAGGAAGAATATAAGAATTAAGACTTTGAAGACAAGACTGATTCAGAGAGTCACTAAGTGACTCTACATCATCACATTAATAACATGTCTGATGTGATGAAGTGGTGGGAAGTATGGAAGCTGTTTAGTTAATAAACTGTGAGTTCCTTCTTGCCTACAGTAACTAGAACCTGTCATAACAACTGAATTGGAAAGTGTTTTACTATTACTACCTAGTTAAGTTAATAATATTCCCTAAAGACTACTTAGATTTTCCACTGGTTATTTAGAAGATTATTTAGGATTAAAATGAATAACTTATCAAAAACATATCACGGGGACTTCTGTGGTTTCATCTGAACACACATATGATTTCTATTGCACGCCCTCTATGAGCTGTTAGACAAAATGTATTTATACCGGATTTACTTCCAGTAAATGCATAATGTTATTGCAAGAAATTTCTTAAAGACCTTTCTGCATTTTAATAAACCTTCACAGTTAAGACGGTTTTTTCCTTTTGTTTGGAAGTCTTGTTTATTACAGAATTTTAAAAATAAAAAGGGAATGTCACACAATGGCAGATCCTAAACTCTTCCTTCCTGTTTGTATGGAAATGCTTTTATCAAGAGTTGATTGAATGGGATCAACTACTTGTGGTCAACATGTGAATTTGTTAGTGTTTAGTAAAAATGAATCTGATGTTTGGAAAAACTAAGGTGGATGATTGTTGTTATATATATATATTAAAAAAAAATTCTTAATTATTTCCTTAATGTATGTTGCAGATATTCTGATTAATATGCTAAAAAAAGAAAAAAAGAAAGCACAAGATGCTGTTTCCCAGCTTAATGCCACGTCTGCTTGTTCTTCAGCCTTGGAGCAGTCTGTTTCTATAAACTTGGAAGATAGGCAGAGCCTATCTAGCTGTTTTAGTCTGAAAGAGGCAAAAGATTTCAGCTCTTCTATTCACAGACTACCTTTTCTTTCCAGACAAACAGGTTAGTGTAATTAATTAAGAGAATATTTATTGGATTATTCCAAGATGATTTACAGCATATCATTCAAATCTGAACTGAAACAGGAAAGCTTTATTTTCAACATCAGTCATATTGTGCTAGTTCTGCATCCACAAATAAAGGGTTTTAAATTTAAAGCTCTCTCAAGGTGCTGATGACGTTTACAAACTGATGTGAATACTCTGTGGGACAGCCTTACAAAACCGGAGTATAAATTTGGTGGCAGAATCTTGAATCTTTGAGTAAATTCTCAGAAAAAAAGATTCTTTTGAGCATAACTCAACAAAAAACGTGGAACTATTTTAGGTGGGCATATGTCTCTGCATTCCTTCAGAGTGGCCTGACATTCTGCTACCAGTTGAATAATCTTGGCAGCATTTGCACTTGCAATCTTTTGTAATGTATAGATGATAGCTGTTATAATGATAATGCCTTATAATGTTATGTCTTAAAATGCTTGTGTTATTGTGCTCAGGGAATACTTAGAATGGCAGACCTAAAAAAGTAGCAGAAACACTTACTAATACTACACGTACAGCCTTGCCAGTGTGCCTTAAACCCAATCTCAGGAGACCAGTTGTCTCTACAAAAATATAACTGAGTGTTCGAGCTCTTTCATGTCTTTCGTGTGTCATGCTCTTGTGTCATGTGTCATGCCCTTTCATGTATCTCTGAAAATGGCTGTATTTTCTCCCTAATGCAGAAGTAATTTTATTTTTCACTTTCTATTTTTTTATTTCTTAAAGTTCTGGAAGTAACAAACCTCAATATTTATCTTCATGTTGTAACTAGCATTTGTATTTAACAGTTCTTGTAGACAAGAGACGTAAGTATTTTTGAATTCACCTTTTTTAGTTTGAGAAAAATTTGCTGTGTAACACTTGTAAACATATGCAGATAGTTCAGTGTTGAAAAAGGTCTCACTGTGTACATATATATAGCATGCATAAAGCCATCATATCTGATGTTAAGTTGTGCTAGGAGAGGAATTTTAATGACACCTAAATAAATTCTTTTTTTAGAAGTATTAGAGCTTTTATGTAGTCTTTAAAATTGCATTTGAATAATAATAATAATAATAATAATAACAACCAGAATGGATCATGACCCCAAAATTATCAAAAATAAAAGAAGTATTTAAGAACAAGAACTAATAGGTTAAATAAGGCCAGAAGGCTAAAGAAAAAGAAAAAAGGAAAAAAGTTCTATGAGTTAGTATAAAGGAAGCCCATACTAGGACAAGCAGCCTGTGCACTGATTAAAAAAAAAAAAAAAAATTACAGATCGATATCACATGAAGAAAAATCTGTAACCAAGAAGCATTCAATTTCTTCTGCAGGCAAGTTACTGTTTTGAGACCCTTAGTTGAAAAATACCGTAAGCCTCAAGCTGTTCTTACTCTTTTTCTCTTTTATTATAAAGCTTCAACAGTGCAAAGATACATTGGTACATTCCTTGGCAGGCTAAAACTCTTTTTTCTGTCTGCTAATGGCTAGGATGTAGTTCTCTTTCCTGTTGAACTCAGACCTGAACACATTTGTATGCCTCAGACTTGATTAATCCCATTTGTTTGAAGAATGAAGCACAATGTCTTGAAAGAACACCATCTGGTGAAAAACATGGTTGTCAACTTACGCAGCAAAATAAGTTATTTGCAAATATGTAATTTTAATACTCTGATATCCACCAGATGAATCTTCTGACTTCAGTTTTTCCTTTTAACCTTCAAATTTCTGTATGGGTTTGAAAAGCTTTCTCGTCATGGTTTTTGACAGACTTCAATGATGGAATAAATTGCCAGCTGGCTGGGGAGGCTTGTGAAAGAGTGGGAAAGAAGTCTGAGAGGGACAATTGCAAAAGCATTAGATGTTCTTCTCAGGAGTTAGGTTTTACCTCAGGCCTCGTCAGAACTCATAACTAATTCTTCTAACATTGTCTTGCACACCTCAATTAATAGGGCTATTAATTCAGCAAAATCCAGAGGCCTATGTATTCAACCCCAAAAGTTTTAAATACTAAGTCATGGGATTAAATATTCAAATCATTAGTTTCCAGAAGAGCAAGTTTTAAAAGATATGCAGGTGTAAGTAATATTTACTGATTTTTTTTTTTAATATGTTCTTCTGCATACTAAATTTTAAGAACTACCTGCAGCCATTCCCAGAACCTGATCTTACAAGTTTTCAGGGATCTATTTCACTCATTTGTATGAGTGATACCACAGGATTTAAGAATATCAATAAATCATTGTAGAAGCAGTTCAAACAATGGAAATAATATTAAACAGTTAGGATGGATTGTGTATGTAGGGCAGTTTTACAGTGGTTATTTGAAAAGGGTTAAATGCTAACCGTTGCAGTTTTCTTTCCTTACATCATCTGAGCTGGGTATTTATGACAATAAGTAACAATATTCTTGCAAATTGTTTATTTCAAAATCCACTTGAAACAACTTCCAGTAACTGTAGACAGATTTTTCTTGCATAGTTGCATGTTGTCTTTTTTTTTTCTAGTTGAATTGTTCAAATAAAAAGTTTTTTTGGTGTCGGTAGGTTCTAGAAGTGCTTATGTTTTTGTTAGCAAAGAACACGCCTCATCCTAGATTATCACGTATAACTATTACATGTTCATTGTTTGCATTTCTTTTTTACACATTTTGTGAGGGAGTTTTAAACTGAAAGAAGAGAGAATCTTCAGCTTGAATTTCAGACATGGCAGCTGGCAAGTAGAAACTTAGATTTTGCTAGTGTACTAGTGAGAATTGTTTTCTTAAACTAGTTAAGGTTGTCAGTTATACTCTAAAATTGCTTTGTTATTGAATTAGGAGTCAATTGTCACACATGCTATTGTTTCAGTTACTCAGCTACTGAGGAAATCCCTTTGCCTTCAACTTTTCCAATTTAAAATGCTCCTCCTCATTTTATAGGAAGAATTTATTTGATTTGGTGTCATAGTAGTATTAGCTAAATATATCATAACATAAAGCTTTTGATTACCTCAGAAATATGTAAGCAAAAAGTAGATATGTTGCATCAACAAATGACTAACATAATTGCATCTTTTATATAGTGCCATTTGTTCTTTAGCCTTTGAAGAACAATTTGCAAGCAGTAGCAAATTCTCAGTTTTAATCAGTGCTTTCTCTTTTTGCAACCATTTGTGTGTGTGTATGTTCAGCTGGCATGTCAGCTCAAACTGACTGGATTGTTGAACCATATCTCTTGCACTCTGCATTAGCAAGGCCAAGTTGGATAGGACCCTGAGCAAACCTGCTCTAGTGGAGGGTGTCCATGCCTGTGGCAGCGGGGTCGGAACAAGAGGATCTTCAAGGTCCTTTTCAACTTAAACTATTCTATGATTCTAAGTTTGGATGAGGCATCACTCTCACTCAAGCACAGAGCCTCATTTTTCATATGTTGAAAACCTGAAAATAATATTCATCATTATAAAGTTATCCATTAATTTCAAAATCTATCTGAACAGTATACATACATCTTTTTATCTGTAGTCGTTAAGGGTTCACTAAAGATGTGTGAAAGGGCTTGGGTCTGCGCCAGGGTCAAAATCCGAACCAGAAGCTTTAGTGTAATACTTGTGTACATAATAGTGTAATTTTAAAGATAATCTTCATAATTTCTGCATACCTTACATTATTTATGAAGATTTCAGTTTTCAATAGCATGAAGGCTTATGCGATATGTTACCTGTTTCAACAGTCTAGCTTTCTTTATTTAATTCTGTACTCTCAAAGCTGTCATTAGCCTGATTTAGTGCAATAAAATTCAATGTTATTTCTAGTGTCTCTAATGTGTTTTCCATTTTCCTATCTCATTTCCTTATCCTGAAAACAATTAAATTAGGAAATCACCAGAAAACATAGGAGAAAAAATATTTAGTTTAGTGAAACAGTTGTTAGAAAGTCGATCAAATAATTAGATAGACTTTTATTTATTTTCCTGTTGATTTCTTGTGCAGCTTTTACATTTGTTGTGTACCTTTTTTTGCCCAGAAACAGATCTTTACCTTTCTGTGTTAGAAAATAGAATAATTTCATTCTGTTACTTTCATGTTAGATTTACTGCTATTTTTATATTGTAAAATCTCCAGGCTTATTGACCTGTTACCAAGTCCATCAAAAAAAATTTATTTATGCTGCTAAATTTCTGAAAAGTAAATGAATTATAAGAATGCAGACAGTCCTGTGCAGGCCAAGTTTGTTTCTCGGTATGGTAAAAAATGTATTATCTCAGAGAACTGCTCTTTCTCTATGGTGAAACATATTTTTATCATTTTCTCCATATGATCTAGGACCACATCTGCATTGGAAGATACGCATTATGATGTTTCTAGTCTATCCTATCCAGATATTGCTTAGAGTAGGAGAAATGCAGTCATACTATTTCACTGCTGAGTTTGATGTAATAATCTCTGTTAACAGGAAAATTTTTATCTCATCACAGCAGTAAAACAATTCCTGGTCCAAATTTGTCCCACAGCAGGCTGACTTTGAAGGTGAATGAGTATTGACTTCTACAACTGTACATGTTGTATAGGCACAGCTGTAATTTATCTTTTTTTTTAAGTCTATCCTGTATTGAATGTGCATGCTCTTTGAAAAGACACTGAGTGAGCATAATACATCTTCAAAGGTTTGACATATGGTACTATTTACCTTCCTGTACATTCTATATTTTCCCCACTGCTTGTATGCCTGAAACTCCAAACAGAAGCCTTTAATGGTAATGACTGTACAAACTGAAAGATCAATAAAGCCTAACACCCCACATTTGGTCTGACATTAGATTGGCTCAGTTGGTGAGAACACCATTAAGGTAGTGTGCTCAATGCCTATTGGGCCATTCACTTAGGAGTTGGACTTGATCCTCGTGGGTCCCTTCCAACTCGGAATATTCTGTGATTTCCACGTAGGTTTTTGGGCACCATTACAGCATATTTTTGACTGCTAATAAATACTAAGTTGCAAAGAGTTGATTTCATAGAATCATAGAATAGTTTGGGTTGTAAGGGTCCTTAAAGATCATCTAGTTCCAGTCCCCCTGGAAAAGGGCAGGGATGCCACTCACTAGATCAGATTACTCAGGGCCCCATCCAACCTGGCCTTGAACACTTCAAGGGATGGGGCATTCACAGCCTCTTTTGGTGACTTGTTCCAGTGTCTCATCACCCCCACAGGAAAGAATATCTTCCTAACATCTCATTTAAAATGATTCTCTTTCGATTTAAAACCATTACCCCTTTCCTGTAGCTACCTGCCTGTATAAAAAGTCCCTCTCCCTCCTTTTTATAAGCCCCCTTTAGGTACTGGAAGGCCATGATGAGATCTCCCTGGAGTCTTCTCCATATTGAGCAATGGCGGCTCTCACCCCACCTGTGTTTGATTTAATATTAAATGGTATTTTTTCTGAACAGGTATATCTTTAACTGCTTGTTTGAGTATCATATTCAAAATAATATCATTAGTAAAATATTGTTGAACATGAGGTTTCATACCAGTGGCAGACCTAATTAAGCACAACTGAAACTGGACATGTGGGTCATCATAGTGTTCTTTTTTCAGTGTATGTTAGGGTCTGTATCAGCCTGTTCTTCTTGATGGTTGTAGCAGGGGAATATGCAAGTGCAGTGTCCTCGTGACATCTTAGGTTTCGCTGATGGTACTGGGTTACACAGCATTGAATTCTTCAATTAAAAATAATACCAGTTTACATGCTGTCAGATTTGTTTTCCTTGGATCCCAAAAGAAGTCTTTTGGGAGGGAGTCGTAGGTAGGGTGCCTGGAAACAGCGAAAGGCAGCCTGCTGCTCTCTTTTTGGCAAGTCAGCTCCCATCACTGTGGAGGTTTTACAGATTGCATAAGACAGTGAACTTAGAGTGAACAGATCAGAACTTGTTATCTTAGTCCAAGTGTTATACCATGAAAGGGGAGAACTTACTTTTCTATACCCATCTTTAATCAGAGAGCACTCAAAATTATAAGCCCATAAGTCCATTAGTGAGAGTGAGTAAAACATTGCAGTAGCTGCTGTTATTTATTGCATCAGAATATCTTTCATAAATCTGAAACAGACATAACTGACTATGAATTTAATTTATGTTTCAGATGAACATTCCAGAAAATGCAAAGATAAATTATTCGCATAATAACCTGAGCTTTACAAATGCTTCAACCATTTTATTTTTAATATAATCATTTAGTTCATTGTAAAGTGTCTATTTCAGCTTTAGCTGTACTGATAATTCATATCTTGTGGAGATATAAATGTAGAACTAGACATACTCTTGGTGTCAATTATTATAAATCAGTAGTTTTGAGATAATTCAAAGAATGAAATAACACAGCAAAACCAGGGAAAATCAGACTTCATCATGCATGCTAGTGGAGTGATAAACATTCATTGTATTATACTTTTACTGCATTATATCACTTCTGTTCAGAGAATTCTTATTTTGAAATCATTCTCACACTGCTGCTTGCTTCTTAGCATAATTCTGTCAGCATAAGAGGCGTATGATACCATTTTTCCTCCTGCTGGATTTGTTTTTCTCTTGAAATATAAACAGCCTGATTACCAGACAATAGTGTGACTATGGTGACATTCAAAGAACAAGATAAATCTTAGTAAGAGCTTCAAATCTTTGTATATGCTGACGGACTTGAGAGGGATTATTTTGCTCTCACAAAAGATTTTGTCAGGATCATGTTTTGACCAGTTTGAGCCACTTCCTTTATCTTTCTTTGTGAAGCTGTGAGGTTTTTTAAGAAGTTGGTGAAGAATTGACCTCCTGAGTAGCCCCTTCATGGTTTAAGATCACTTTTTGCTAAACACTATGCAAACACCTATACAAAAGAGCGTTTCTGCTGAAGGGCTGACAAGCTGACTTTAAAATGTAAGGTGAGAGATGGCTTCTATAAACAAATGATGATTATGAATAGCATGAAAGTAGTGACAATAACACACCAACTGCTCATTTCTGAAAGCTAAATATTTTTGTCTTGTATAAAGATTTCTCAAAATATTTATCTTGTCTATTTTATGTATTTATGTAATAATTCAGGGAAAAAGACTTCCTTCCATTGTTGAAAACCCACAGAAAGTTCCCTAATGGAAAGGATTGACTGTTTTCCATTAGAATCTCTTCTATGTCCTTCAGTTCAGAAAAAAGGCAGGTCTCAACCCTCCAGAAAAATTAAATGCTTAGCAAACCTATTTGTATCTTGGAGTCTTTTCTGTGTCCGGTAGTGCTTTGTGAAATCTGATGGTAGACTCTTGGCACTGTGCCCATGACAGATCTTTTGTCAACAAACACATGTAGCCATTTTATTGCTATTTGACAAGCAAAAGAGCTCACTGGTGCGTTTAGGGCAGTGTTCAGACTTACTGTTGATCTTCCTCCTTAGTCAGAAAAGAAAGTATGTGCTACATTTTCTGTTACAAGTCTGGGAAAAAGTTCTTATTCCATTTGCTCTCCAGCTGAACTTCTACTGATGTTGTGCATATTTCTTTGCTACTGTTAAACCTTTGTAACAGCTATTTAAAACAAGATGTGTTGTTTTGCTAACTTCTTAAGCATTAAATGTTTTCTACAATGTAGAGTGATTATTTGCTACAATAATTTTTTTTATTATTGCCAAGTTTAAGGATGAAGCGGGAAGTATCAGACTTCACTGCTCAAGATTTAGGTATTTTAAAAAGCCTTCAAAATAAATTCAGCAAATGTTAACAGCATAAACTTTTGAATAATTTTATTGAACTTTACCTCTAATAAGCTTAACAAAGCTATTTTCTGATATTTCAAGTTACCGGATAAAACATGTATTGCTAAGGCTCCAATTTCTGTAATAAATATGAATAAATATCTCTCTTCAGACACATATTTGTAGCATGTAGTTGTGGAAATTTTTTACTCTGTCATGTCCTTTTATACATTTTGGTATCTCTCATTGCCTTAGAGATCACAGTTTTATTCCTCTTTTTAATGTTTTGGAAGGAACAAAAAGAAAAAATTAAAATTCAAAGTAGTTTCTAGAAAAAATTACTGTCTTTAAAGGTACCCTGAGTGCAGTAAATACCAAGAAGACTACCTCTGTAAATTTATAGTACACTCGACTAACTTCTGGGGGTTGGGGTTTTTGTTTGTTTGCATTTTTTTTTCAAAATCTAGTCTTCTATCTATACTGCTTCCAAGATATTTTTTTTTTGTCAGACTTCACTGTGACTTTTCCTTGAATGAGGACTTTGAGCTGAACTCACTGAGATTAGGGAATAGAAAAAAAACAAATGTGTTAAGAAGTTTGAAACTCTGTAACATCTTTGTAAGGAATAAGAGATGAGTATCCTTTGTGACAAAGAAATATAAATACATGTTGTAAGATATAAAGTTAAGTGAGCCCTTGCATTTAGTATTCCATGATAAAGCACTGTGTGTTACAATTTTTGTCATCTTAACTGTTTATAAATATGAACGTAGGGTTATTTTTAGAAGATGAAGGCTGGATTTTCCTTTTCGGAGCTTGGTCCCCATTTGCAACATCAAAGGCAGATTTTGTAAGTCATAAGGATTTAATGAGAGTGAGGAGCAGATCGTTACAGGACTTTCATTAGTTTCTCAGTGGCATGGAAACCTACTTATGTATTGAAAATGTTGTTATATAAAGACACTACTTATATCAACAGCTTTTTCTTTCTCCATATTTATTTGGTTTTACAAAATATTTCTGTTTTTTCTAAGATGCCCATCATGTCTGTCTTTCTACTTCTCAGATGGGAATGTCTTCTAATGTGGAACGTATGTTTGGAAGCTTGTTAAAGATGCTTTTGGCAGTTTTTACTGCCTTCCTCTTGAGTCTGTTTAGATGGGGAAACTTTCCAGTATTTTTATGCTAGTTTACTGTTCTCTGATCCAGATCAGTCTGCTAAATGTAACCTAGTGTTCCTTGGAAGTTCTCTACTATTTCAAATCTTTTTGGCTTCCTCTTTCATTAGCCACATTTTGGCTATTGGATCCTTCAAAGTAACTCCTTGAAATTGTTTTTGGGTTTTTTTGGTGACTGAAGCTCTTCAACTCTTGATATTTTAGAGGTAAAATATGCATCCAAAAGTTTCTGTGTACTTGAGGGGTAATCAAATTCCTTTATATATTGATTGTCAGATTTGGCAAATACCTCTGTAACACCTCTTCCATATTGTTGTTGTTATGAACATCAATCCTGAGAGACTATAGTATCTTTTAACAAAGCCACTACATGCTCATTATATGTGGATATAGGCAATCAAAAGACTAGAAGGTCCTACTATAAGCTTAGCTTTATATATTTCTGTACAGATACTGCTAATTCTGCTAAATAATGGTTTAGAGTTCTGTTTCTCCTTTTTTTGTGTGTGTATTTAGGCTAAAAAATGCTCTTTTTCATTCTGTTCCTAACAAAAACAGATATTGTCTTGAGAGAATAATCTCAGCGTATTTGAATATAAAACCAAAGTAGAAATTATTTCAGGCCAGTTTCATGCTGCTGTTATTGTACAATTTTTCCGTTGAATTTAGTGGATTTATATGTCTTTTTGCCTCACTGACAATTGGCTCCAAAGTTTTGGATGCTTTTGGTGAAAAACTCATGGTATGGTTCACTTACCTCTCATGTATCATCTTTTTGACTCTTACAATTTTAACTCTGGAATACCTATTTAGTATATGTGCCTTTGTTTTGTTCATTTTCAGTTTTAAGTTTAGAAGGATACTTTCAAAAGAATAACATTATGTTAGCAGGAGGTTATATAATATTTAGGTTAATCTGAGAAAAATGAGACCATTATTGACTTCTGTGTGAAAGAAAAGAGTAAACAAATTATTGGAAATTAACTAACTATTAGAGCTGAGGTTATATTTGATTTTTCACAATGTCATGCAGTAAGTTTGGTAGATCTTACTTCTAGGTCAGGTAGAAGCTTTTACTGATTTTCATTGCAGGGCTGATCTTACAAACCTATTGCTGAGATGCTCTGCTGTATCTGTCTACCAAGCTACATTGAAAAAAGTCTTTGATCTTTTTATTCACAGAGTCAGGTAGGAGCTGGTCTAAGACTCCCTTAAGTTAAGGCAATTCTGTAAGCTGAAATTGATTTCACAGTTATACAAAAAGCTGAATTGTTTCTTTGTAAACTTGTGTGTGTCAAAGATAGTTTCTGTAGCAGAAAGTGAAGTGATTATTTAACATTTGTAAGCATTTAGCAATAATTCCAGTTCTTCAAATCACTTGTATCTGACTGATGCAGTGAATGGTGGAGCCAGTCATGGCAAAGTTCTGCACTGTCTACTTTTGTATTGCAGTGCTATGATTAATCTACTTTCCCTTAATAGTTTCTATTTTCCCATTTTTCCTGACAATTTTCTTTCTGTAGGTGAGTCATTTGGTGATGGTTGAGTAAAACACTTGCCAAAAGATTTTTTTGTTTTTGTTGTTGCTGTTGTTAATGATATCATGCCAAATATTAGCACAAATAGTCCTACTCCTAGTGTGAGCCTCCTACCTTATTTTCAACATTCAAATAAAATTAAATTTCATCTTTTGCTGTCTTTTCTATTTTCCCAATCATCCAAGTAGTTTCCAATAATTTTCTATAATCAGTATTCTCAGTCTGTTATTTTATTGTGTCTTGAGTATAATAATCTCAAGCCTTTTCATTTTGGTCAAGTCATGGCTGTACGTTCATGTTACTGAAGTTGCTTATTGTTACTGTCTTAGTTTTTTTAATGTTTATTGTAATTCTATAATTCCTTCAAATAATGATCGTCTCAAAAACAGTATTCTGAAATTCAGCTCTAGGCAGAACTCATGTAGAAATTTGATCAGAAAATCTGGTGCTGTTAATATTGGATGCCATGTTTGAAACCTTCAGCAATTTTTTATTATGGCTATTACAATGTCACTATTGATTTCTGCTGCCATTTTAGACTTTCTATTACCTAAACATAAAAGCCTTTGAGAGCATCAGTTTAACATGCTGGAACTCACAATAAACTTTCCCAAAAATATGAACGGAGAGATTAACTTCTTTAATATTTATATTATACATTTGAAGCACAAGTCCTGTGAGGAGTGGCTGAGGGATCTGGGGTTGTTCAGCCTGGAGAAAAAAGGAGGCTTAGGGTGAACCTCATCACTCTCTACAACTACTTGAAAGGACGTTGTAGCCCAGTACGAGTTGATCTCTTCTCCAAGGCAACAAATGACAGGATGAGAGGAAATGGCCTCAAGTTGTTCCAGCAGAGGTTTAGATAGAATATTAGAAAAAATTGCTTCTCAGAAAGGATATTCAAGCATGGGAATAGGCTGCCCAGGGAAGTGGCGTAGTCACTACCCCTGGAAGTGTTGATTTGAAGACATGATTTAATTGTGGCCATAGTGGTGGTGCTGGGTTGACAGCTGTATTTGATGATCTTGGAGGTATTTTCCAACCTCAAAAATTCTATATATCTATTATTTACATGCTATTTTGGGAAGATATTGTCACTCTTTTCCCTACTCCTCAACAGAAATCAAACCAGTTTCTCCATACGCACGTCTCAGTAATATAGAGAATACATCAGTAGTTCAAAATTCTTAAATCTTTGGATTTAAAACATTTCACTAGAATTTTCACTAGAAGTACGACTGATGTCTTGTCATTGTTTAGAGTATATATATATATATATATATATATATATATATATATATATATATATGATTTATACTCTCCTTAAAGGCAAATTCATGCAGGATTTTTTAATGAAGATCTGCAGCATTTCAACTGCCATTTTCTCTTTGCATTGGTTTATAATTTTTGACATTATGTTTAGGTCACCTTTTCAGGCTTTTTTTTTTTTCTTTTTCACTTATGAGCATCCAGTGATTATTTAAAAAGAAAATACTTGCAAGCTATATCATATGAAATACATCTAAAACTAGATGAGTCTGAAATTCAGTGAAAGGGATATAAAAATAAAGTTTGAAGTGGTAGCTTTTATTCTCTCTCAAAATCACTGTCTTTAAAACAATAAAATCAATGTGCAACTAACCTTTTATAATACAGATGAAAAATAGATTTTGCCTTCTGAAAGTGTTTGTTTCACATTTTTTCCCCAAGAATAAAAGTATTTTCCAGTGCTTGTTTAGGATTTAATTGCATTCAGAGGACAGGCACTAAGAGAACATACCCTAAGATGATATTTGTGACTTTGTGTTAATATTAGTTGATAAGTTTTCTCGTGTAATCTGCAAATTGGTAAGTCTATTTTCAGGAGTTCTCAGTGGAGTTCTCTATATTTAAATTGCCTTAGCAGCTTGTGTTATGCTTTGATACTATTTTTGATTCTTTTTTAGAATTTCTAAACCTTTTCTAATAGTAAATCCAGCACAGAGGAAGTTGTGCTGTGCTAGATAATTGTTTGTGGGTTTTTCCACGTGATGTTGCTTCTGAATGCTAAACTTCTGAAATCACTAAATTTACATGTGAGGCTTGGATTCCTGAAATAAACAGTTAAAACAAACAAACAAGCAAAAAATCATAGCATTGCATCCGCATAGTATCTAGGCATGAATGTTGTAAGGATATGTTCCTGTGTCATTTCCAAAACAGACAGCAGCACCACCTCCTGGGCATAAAACTGCTGGAAATACCTGTATCTGTTGCAAAACCAGGTGCTTCACAGGCAGGCATAAAACCCCAGCATAAACTGCTGTTTATAACTTATGGTTCAGTTGGGTTTTTTCTTGATGTCTATTACTTAGTGTATGTATTACTTTAGATGAAGTGCAAAAGCACAAGATTTAATATTTCTTCCAGTTTTAGTTGCCGTCATAATTCCATATATGCATGTGGCCAATCTCTTTCTGGTTTCTTCTGTACCATCTGCATATTTGAAATGTTGAGTACTTTGATATTTATAGCTAATTAATTCACATACTTATTTTCTGGGCACAACAACTTCTGCCCCATCAAGGCCTGATGATCGAAACATCCAGATGACTGAAGAGGATAGCTCAAAGTATCTAATCTCCCACTCTTGTGAGGGTTCTCAAGGTTGGAGACAAAGCCTGTAAAGCTAAGAAAGTTAATCAGAAAAAAGGGCAAGTGCTTAGAAAAATAGGTCCAAGGCAGCCACAAGGTTCATTGTATCACTGCACAAGCAAACAGGATTTATTATCAGGGCTTTTGTAAAAAAACTAATGGTAATTTAGTCCCTGAAGAAGTACATACAAACATGTTGTTATTCCCCTATGGTGCCAGTTGGACCTAATCACATATCAAACATTCGTGTTTGATGCTTGCAATGTTTTGATACTTTGTGAATTAAAACTTTCATCCATTTATCCTTACTGTTTGAAGAGGCAAGGTTAAGTCAAAGGAATTTCTTTCCTGTGCCTAACTTCCCTAATAAATCACTGTAGATTGCTATCATGTCTTGTTCTTAGGTATGTCTTTGAGTGATTTAATGATTAATAATGATTTAAATAAAGATGGATATAAAACTTAAGGTCTTTTTCAAAGTAAAAAAAAAAAAGCCCTGATATGGTTTTCTGAACTTTATGATTACCTGTAGAATGGATTTCAGTCAGGACTATATATTGGAATGTTATCAATTTGATTTTGATTAAAAAATGTGATATATGCTTCTTTGAGATGGGGATATAAATGAAGATTAATGTATCCACTTCAATCCACAAAATTATTATACAGCATTATGGGAACAATTGGAAGAACTACTCAGAACTTACAGTACCGCTCTCAAAGAGAAAGTTTACTTGTAGTATGTAACACAACTTTGAAGTGTTTTAGACTCCAATAAGTAAACATGATCAGCATGTTTTAATCTGTGACTGACAGGCACTGAATGAATAGCACTTTTTCCAAATAAAGGATTTTGCTACACCCTTCCATGCATTTGTTGCTCTGGGTTTGATTCCTGCAGTGTTCTCTGTATAGAGCTACAACTTTAGACTGATTTGAATTTGAAATGTTCTCTGGATATCTGCAATGGCACAGGTCTACAATATTTCTCAAATTAAGCCTTTGGCCTAGAAATATCAGTCTTTTGAAACCGTCTTTTTAAGAAACCCTGCTAGAAATTACATCAATTACAAAAGGGAAGATCTGTGGTCAGGCTATTGTTTCAAAAGTGTCTTCACTCTTGGATTCCTGATGAGGTGCCCCAGAGCTTTCTAATACTTGTTTTCCACACTGTTCGAAGTCTGATTTTCTCCAGATCTTTAGAAGGAAGGAATACATTGAAGGGTGCCATCTGTGAGAGAAGATATGTCTTTTTATATTTCTATGGCTGAACTTGTTAGCTGTAGTTTTTGATATTAAATCATTGAATTTGTACTTAGGGGAAGGAAACTTGGCTAAATTGCATCTTGTCTTGAGCTTTTGGGTAAAATAACTTTATTACTGGGTTGAAAATTTCCATGGTAATGTCTAAAACTTTGGAAAGGGACTCAAAAAAAAGAAGGAAGAAATCAAAAAGGCAATCAGCATTTTATTTTCTCTCTCACACTCCGTTTCTGGGCTTTTTTTGTTCAAATGTCAGGAATCTGTTTGATGTGTTTGATGGAATACATTAAGAGACATGTGCTGGTTACAAATAGCAAATGTGTTTCTGAATACTATTTTTTGTCTTTCTTGTGAAAATACTGTGACTGCCAGGAAACTGTAGATGGAATAGACAGTAGAAACAATTGGTATTAAACGGTCTTTGTGCCACACACTTGACTGCCTAAAGTGTGGGAGAAGAAAATTGATTTGGAAGGGATAAAAAGAGGAGGGCAGGTAGGGACTGGAGTTGTCTTTTGTAAATAGCATAGAAAAGGGCAAAGAGATTTGTGGCTTAGGGTGTATTCCTAATGAAGATGGGAATGATATGAGGAATAAGACTGTAGATTGGAGGGAAGCAAGAGCTAAGTTACTAGGGAATGAAAACTGAACCCAAGAGAGGTTTTTGGATGGAAAATATCTGGAGAGACAAGACAGTAATACGTGTTTTGAAATGATATGTGCAATAAAATGAAAACAGTTGTTGGGAAGGTCCTGCTTGTCACCCTTAATTTAGCTGTTACTCCCAAAAAGAACTGAAAGCTCAAAGACAGGCACCTCAGCTGAGGCATATTTTAGCTTTAATGGAGCTTCATTAAATTAGGGAAATGTAGGAAGAAGAGGTACAGTTTTAAACTGCTGCGTATCTAATTGTGATCTCTTAGGCAAATTTGTTAATCTTTAAGATAAAGAGGTTGATCTTGAGTCAAAGCAACTAGATTGATAGCAGATTTTTTTTGTTTATAGGTACTTTTAATCACTTGGTTTGAAAAAAAATGTGTTGTTATAGTTAAAGGCTTAATTTTATCATAATAGAGATTGTGCAGGATAAGATGTGGTAAAACACCTGTTAGCAAAGTCCAGGAAAATATGATTCAGTCATTGACAGCCTGTTCAGTTCATCTGATGAGTATAATATATTTGATGCTTTTACATTATAACAGCCCATGGGTTTGTTATAGAGGCTTTCTTATTGAAATTTCCTTTTCTATCTGCCACTGAATGAGGCATAAATAGTGTCAATTTCCAAAAATAACAGTGGCTGTGTTATGTCATGTTCCAATGAATGGTGTCTCTGCAGACTTTTCATAAGTTACTCTTTAGAGTGCATTCATGTGTGAAGCTGCACAGAGAGAAGAGAGGAAGAACAGAAAAATACAAAAAAAATGGAATAATATCAGGTTGTGGATGAAGTAGTCCATGTGTTTGCTGTTTGGCACCTGTTTGATACTATTTTTCCTGACAAATGTAGAATTGGATTTATTATTACTGGACTGCAATACTTTGAGCAGTCAAATATATAATACTGGCATACAGTTCTGGGGCTAAACTGAGTTTTCGTGTGGCTGAATGGAATGCCCATCTTGGTTGGATTGAAAAATGTCATAAGGCTTTTTTTCCCCGAGCATTTCTGCCAACTGCGTACAGGAAGTGGCTTTGGCAGTTGTATCCAAACAAGTAACTTCATTTCCTGGAATCTGCTTTTTTGCAAAATGTGGACTTTAGGAAAGAGAGTGTAAAGAGGTTTGTTAAGCGGTAGAGGAAAAAATCACCCCTGAAAGCCTCTGAGAAGAAGTTTGCACAATTTATCAAACTCCGTTTTTTCCAGATATAGTTGCAACAGTGTTATATAATTTCTTTTTTCAAATTGATAGTTTCTTTATACAGTAAAAATAGTATTAAAAATCTATTGATCGTAACTGCACATAATTACTAGGACCATTATCTTTATTAAGGTCCATTTCACCATGGTGATGTCTGAAAAAAAAAAATGAGACAACATTTATTTTTTTACTGGTGAAGCAGCTGTGAAGTTGTTGAGACATAAGAGAATGCATTGTATGACCACTCAGATTATAAGGGCCTATTAGCAACCTGAAGATTAGTAAAGCCTCTGTTTACTGACATTAAAAAAAAGGAAAGAGAAAATTAGAAAGACAGTAGATGTTGTCTGGTATAATTTTCAGACAAAAGGAAGATATGAATTGATGTAATATTAAACATATTCTGCTTTAAATATGAATATTTTATCTGGCTAGTCAGGTGCTATTTTTTATGTTGTTGCAAATTCATCTTTTTCTAGTCTAACCAGTGGTGTTCGAATCTACATTTATTTTTTTCCTTTGTTTGTTGAGGGGTTTTGCCTAGTCTCTTAAGGTTCCTAACCTGAATATTTCAATAACAGTGACTGCAACCTTCCTCAGCGTGCTGGATAGCTGCCAATTATATAAGCAAAGCCTTCCTCTTCTTCCTAAACCCTTAATCTCAGGGTCAATTCACGGATATTTTTCAGATGCCTGAAAAGCAGTAGTCAAAAGCCATTTTGTGTCAAATAATTTTTTTAAAGGATTATTGCAAATGAGGAGCTATTTAAGAATTGCTAATAGGGAAAACTGGAACATTGAAAAATGCAGTAGCAGTGAGTCATACTGTGATGCATCAGATAGGAATCTTGAAAGAATTGCCATCTCCTTATTGCAAAATCCTAAATTTTAGAGAGAAAAGTAAATACTTAGGGCAGAAGAAATGTTAATGTCAGAAAAAATGCTACAAAGTTCACAGATAATCGAGAAATCAGAATATCTATATTTTTAGTAATAGATTTAGTTGTGTACTATAGAATGACAACATATGAAACAACGTAGTATGATTATTGATTTATATAGAATTTTTATCCAGTCATTAAACATTCTATTAGTGGATGAAGAGTTGGAAGCAGTTCAGTGCAATAATTAAAGCATAAATAAAGGTAAGCAAATGTTGGCCATACTTCTTATGTTGTAAATGGCAGCTGCTGGAAATTTTTACGGGGTGGGGTGAAAGCTTTACATTTCCCTTTTTTCCTCTTTATATATTTTATTCTTCATGTAATCATTATTCTTTGGGTTTGTAATGTTCACTTTTTCAGAGAAGCTACAGACAGTTGCCTTGTTTGCAGTTGTGCCCGTTGACTACTTACACCACTCTTGTTATTCCTAAGAAATGAAACTACTTCTTAGTAAGAATATTTCCTGAATAACATGTGAGCTTCTGCTAACATTTGCCTTTGTATGTTTCTGATTTTTTCACTGAATGCTTGTGATAAAGTATACTGTCTGACTGAGGTTTTTAGCTGGCTTGGGGTCTTATTTTTGTTGTTTGTCATATTTTTTGTTCATGTTCACTAGTTTTTGTTCATGTTCACTATTGTTTGCATGACTCTACTACTGTGTGGATTCAAATTATAAATAAAACAAAGCTTTCAACTGCATTATAGATGCAATACATTGCATTGAATAAGATATTACACTAAGATGCAGGGCATCTGTTTTTTATTTCAATCTGTATTTTTTACTAAGTTTGTGAACTTATACAAGTGATCTCGTTGCTCTGAACTTGTTTCTTCAACTGTGAAATAAATTAGAGTGGGTTATCTTCCTTGATGGCTTTGAGATTTCATGTTCAAAGGCCATCTGTAAGTGCAAAATCTTGTTTTTCCAACATTGAGGAGCAGATGAAATGATTTGTGAAAATAAGACAGTGAATTAGAAGCAGAAACCAACATGAAACCTTGGAAATCTTGACTCTTCATTTTCAGTCAGCCTAACTGTTGCAACACATTCCTTGAAATTGTTTCTCTTCATTGATAGCTAATCTGTTTGGGAAGCTTTGTTGAAAATCTGGGCTATGCTGGCTACTTAAAATTCTATGCAAGCATGGACAAACCTTTCTATTTATAGTACGTTTGATAGTTATTGTAAACTCTCAGAGTAAGCTGCATACAAGTATATTTCATGCAAGGCTGTCTCTACTTTTTAGCAAAAGAAAAGAGTAAAGTACTTGAATGACCTGGGGAAGTTCTGAGTGTTAAAATGATTGTATATTTTATTATGAATCCTTTCTTCTTCAACCTCCCCACTTTGATCAGCTCTCTTTATTTATGCAATTTACATCCAGCTATAACTCTTGGGAGAAATAATTCTAAATATTTCAGAAATTTCCTTTAATCTTGAAATGTGCAGAGAGATAGTGACATCAGTTTGAGCAACAACCAGTGTTTGGAAACAGAAGGAGAGTGTCTTAGCTTTGTATCAGGAGTGTTACAATAACTTTGCATAAGGGAATTCCAGAAGAAAAAGAGTTCCAGGAAGGCATCCTTTTGATTTTCAGCAGGTTTATTTAATTAACTAAAGCCTGATACAAGATCCCACAGCTCTAAGATACAGCACATTTAATATTGTATTAAGCCTGTATGACAAGGAATTTCCATAATATATTGTCCCCTTTTGATCTTCAGGAAAACAAGCAGTTTAAAGCCATCAAAGAAACATAGTGTACTTGGCATTCAGGAAGAATTATGCTATTTTTCTACTGATAGTCAGTTATTTCAACAGATTTTCAAGAGGCAAAACCACTTTTCATTCTATGTCCTGACATAAGCAGATTTAGAGCTACAGAGGTTATTGGTGCACAAATTGTCTTTTGATCTTTTGTTGCATATTAGTCATAGATTTCTGTTGGTTACAAATTTTATTTAAAAAAGAGTGGAAAAAGTTGCTTTTCACAGTGGGAATTGTGCCAATATGAAATGGAATTTCACCCCAATACTTTACATTACATGATTTGGATAATTTTGGTAAGGGAAGTTCCTAACATAGCATCTGAGACCATTGACTTTTCACCAGAAAACCTCTGTGGTATGATGAGCCAGAGAAACTACAGGGGACTCTTGCCTCTGTGAGCAGTCAATTTTGCCTTTAATATCTCTGGGATGAGAATGACATCAGTTTTGATTAAACTGGGAGTTTTTTGAATCACAAGGGAAAAAAGACAATAAATCAGATGCAGAATTACGCAGATTAATTGATTTAAAATTGTTATCAATTTTAATATAATATACATGTTATGCATCATCATAAAAAATTACAGTTTTCCTTTTCTCTTTTTATTCACTGTAGAGTCTGCAGGCAGAATAAATAAAGCTGACAATAAATTAGTGGACTCTGAAGAGAACATTTATAGGTTATGGGAAATGTGTTGCATGTTATTTTGCAATTGTGTATGTGTTGTATAAAGGAAAAATAATTTTTATTTTAGGTGATTAAGATAGCCTTCTAATATTAGAAATTTTTTTCACTTGTTTGTTCTTAGGAGTGAGAAAGATGTGAGAAACATTTTGCATCTCTATGTACGGATACATCCATATGTATCCATAAACCTATGGATTTATGTTTATGTACATATTAGTAAATAATGTGAGCTCTCTCTCTGATTTCTGTGAGTACTTGGGGGAAAAAATGCCTGTGCATGTTTATTTGCAGGATCAGGAATTTAGCTTCTGAATTAATTTGCTTTCCATCATCACTGCTGAGAATGGCAAAAAAATGTGTAATCATGTAGTGCATCTAATAGTAAGTGATTTGGAACCACTATAACCTTTCATAGGCTAATGGATTTTAAATGATAAAAATATTTCTATTAAAAAAACCCCTTCAATAAGACAAAAAGAGAAATGTTCAAGAAATTTCTAAAGATGCACTGATAGTTTTCTGGAAGACAAACATTCTGTGAATTATTATAAGCAAATACATGTTGCCAAATCGTAGGTTTATTTTACCACACTCTATTACTGAACTGCTCTCTGACTTTTATTTCATGGGGAATGGTTGCTGTACAAATTATCAAACTCCATGAAGACAAGGGATGATTATTTTACTGAATGTAGTTATTTATTGTTATGAAAGCAAGACTGTATATTAATAGGATAGACCATACTAACCTACAGCTACAGGGTAGAAGGCACTTCCTGCCTTTAGGGGCAATTTAAGATGGAAATTTCACAAAAAATTTAATAAATTTTAGTATGGTGAGGTTTCAGGGTTTGGATTAGGAGCTGATATGTACACTTCTGTTTCAAAACTGTATTTGTAAACCCTGAAATGATTATTTCTGTTTTCTCCGAGGGCAGAAAATAAAAAACACTGATCTTTTGTTAACTTAGCGACAATTATGAGGTCTTAACTGTCTCTGGCTATTCATTCTCCCTCTGGTAAGATAGAAATTAATTCTTTTCAGTGGACCTGCCCTCAAAGAAGGTTTCTTAATCAATTCAATTGCCCAGTATGATGGGATTTCACCTGCAGAATATGTGAGAGTGAGAATTAATTGTCTAGTAATTTTACAGTGCTCATAATTTTTTGACTCTAAGCTCAAAATAGAAGTTTCCTATCATTAAGTAGTAGTCCTTTATTGAAATGCAATAATGTATATTTAACAAAAAAAACCTCACTCCAACTTTTTGCAGCAGCAAGAGTATAAACACAGTTCATGGCCAGTGTCATCCCTGTTGCTGCTTCCAACATGTAGTAAGTCTGAGGTTGTCAGGTGGAGAATTAATTTTTAATTAATACATTCCTCCTTCGTTGCCCTTTATGTTTCTTCTTTGTTCTGGGAGCAGTACTGTAGTTAGACATAAAAGGTGTTCTTCATTCATCATCCTAGAATGGATGTACCATGCCCCACAAAGGCCAGGTGAATCCCTTGATTGAAGGGAATAGGCTTTGAGATCTGACTGCAAAGGTTTAGACACATAATGTAGTAAAGAATAATCCTTTCTTGGCTATTTGAAAATAGCATAACAAGCAGTGGGGGACTCTCACATTCAATCTTATTAATTCAAAACCTAGAGATATTTATATATTTGAGTGACAATTTTCTCAATAATAATGGAAATTACAGATTGTATTTCAAGTGAGGTTTGTTTTGTGTAATGCAAATTTACCTTATTTTCACTATGATGTGCTTTAAAATGCACAGTGGTGAAGTTTAGGAAAATGACCAGCAGTAATTGCACCAGTGTTGAGTTAAATAAGTTTACAAGCTCATCAAATGATAGTACTAGTTGGGGAATTTAACATTCCTGGTCTTAATTATATCTTTTCTTTAAAACAAAGAATTTAAGCATTGCTTCTAAATCAGATGGGTTATTAGAATCCTATTGGTTGAGTTTTTTCAGATGTTTCTTGCTCTTCTAGGAGGAGTGCCTGAGCCAGGAGGAACAAACAGGGATATTTATTTGAATTCCAGAGATATTTCTGTAACATTAGTGAAATTTCTCAAGCATTTTTTATTTCCTTCAAGTGATCTAAACCAGAGACACTTATTACCACTTATTACTTTTAGTCTTGAGATGAGCAATGAGGTTTTTGCTTGTATCATTTTGTCATACATAGAAAATCCCAAATTTATGAACACAAGTTTTAAGAGGCTTTTAGCTGATACATAGGATTGGGTGGTGCAATAATAACTTTCATTGATCCTGATAACACTTTAGACCAACTTCCTTCCATCCTCCATTACTCAAACATGCAAACATTTAGGTGGTGGGTTTTTTTGAGCTGCACTTAATTATAACTTGCGCAGTTTGAGTATTCAATTTAGTATATAGCCACACTAAGAAAAGAATACATCCACATAATTAACCTTCTGCGGTTGTCCTGTGGCTTTACAGTGACAATTTTTCATCTTTTTGTTGTGAAATTGCCAGAGCAAAAGTAATGTTATACCTAAAGTAACTGAAAAGGGATATCAGTGAATACAATCAGATGATAGGAACTCTGTTGTCATATTAGGAATATGGAAGCATGTAAGTAGATATTCAGGAACTATAATTAATGTCTTATTAATTTATAATCAGAAAAAAAGATCACCTTATAATGGCCTAACTGTCGTAGAGTTTGTTGTGAGTTACATATTTGTTGATAAAAGCAGTATTTTTATTCAGTATATGTGATTTTTTTCCCATGCCTAGGTTGATATAGTAGTAGAGTCTGAATGCATTTTTATTTAGATGCAACATTTCAAAGTTATCTGTAAACTGTTAAGTAAAGAAAGACAGAGATTTATCTTAGAATTTCTTAATCCTAAGCTGTATTAGAAGAATGGCAAAATAAGCATTCAGATGCAGTTTATGTCTCTACCTCCATACAGACTTTTCCCCCAGTCTCTGGGACCTGCGATAACTGAAAGCTGCTCATGCCAGTTATGACTGAGAAAGAAGGCATTCAGACCCACAGCCTTTTCCGTGTTCTGGGTAACTAGGTCCCCCTCCTCAGTCAGCAGGGCACCCATATTTACCTATTTGTCACCTATGTATGCATAGAAGCCCTTCTTGTTGTCTTTGACATTAAGCCATTTCTTTCCTTTTTCCACTTTATGTAACCCAGTACAAGAATGCAAGTTACACAACCTAACACAGTACATACGTGCTTGCTATGCAGCTCACGTAAAATCAACATGGATATACAGTGACACTGGAAACAACCAGTGGCTTGAGTCTTGGCAGACAAAATCATTTTAATAAAAACGAAGGAAAGATACCTCAATCTGTACTTTTCCCTTCAGAATTAAATTACTAGGGATGGAAATGAAACTCTTTTTAGTAGTTTCCGGCAGCATTGCAAGAGGTCTTGATATCGGTGCATTTTGATATCCTAAAAATTTGACCAACTGTTCATATATTTTTTCGTATCAAGGACAGTTGCTATTTAAAACCTTTTCCATTTTGATTAATTTATCAGTATTTCCATATAGGCATTGTTGCTAACAATGATTGCTAATGACTATAGCTCAAAACCATGTGAACTTAAGTAAACTTTCTGTTGTGTTTTAAGAATGCTCATGGAATGTCTTTCTGAAGGTTTTTATTCTTAGTTTACTGAAATTAAATAATGTTAATGTGTTGCATAATTTTGTTCTTAAAAACGCATTTTTAATAAAACATTTCACTGACTGACTGTGCTCAAAATGTTTTATTAAAAATGCAAATTACAGGTTTACTTAAACCTCCTTAGTCTTCTAGACTATGTTAACACTGATTCAGAAGACAAGTATACGTTGGTTTGGCAAAACTTGTTTTAATAAAGGATGTATCTGGCATTCAGAATATTTTTTCTTTATTCTACGGTGTACGAAGTCATAGTGTTTCCTTTACAATTCAGTCCTTCCAGATACATTTTTTTCCCCATTCAAAATAAAATACGTGTGGTCAAAAGAGTTTTTAAAAGCAGTAAAAATCCTTTAACAGCTGAGGAAAGTCCACAATAATGAGCTGAAGTTTTAGCTAAAGTAAGCTAAAAGTTTTGTAAAAACAATATGATAAAATTTGAAAAGCTGAAGTTAAAGTTCCAGAAAGAAATTATCCAGTTCATTTTTATGAATAAGTCCAGGCCTGATTGTTACCTTCTCCTTTTCTACTTTGGCTGCTATTTCAGAACTACTACAGATAAAAATGGAATTTATAAATATACCTGGACTGGCAATAACTGTTGTCTTTCTACATGCACTATTCTCTACGTAGTCTTGCTAAAATACATCCTTTGTGTAGCACAAGAGGCACAATGTGTTTCATTCCAAAGCGAATTCAACAACTTATGTCAGGGTAGGTGTTTAAGAGCACACAGGTATCTGAACACAAGTGTTCTCTAAACCTCTGCTGATTTATGTGCATGGAACTCCCATTTTGACTTTTCTGACCTACTGGAACTTGTCATGTGCCTAACAGTCCTCAGTTGTGACAAGAGTAGTTAAAACTTCTGAAGGCTCAATTTTGTGTGTATATTTAGAGTACGGTTAATACACATTGGTGCTATTCTGTAATGTAGCAGTAACAGGACTTGCTCAGTAGGTGAGTGCATACCTACTTATTTTTTCAAATCTGGACATTAGTATAAAACAGGCTACTGTGTTCATTCTGAGTGACAATAAAGCTTCAACAGAGTGAGATTCAAAGTTCATTCTTTGAAAAAGGAATTTCATTCATTTCTTAATTGCTAATTTTTAGCTTCCAAAAGAGCTAAGTGCTAAGCAAGTGGTAAAGAAGTGGTAAAGCTGTTCATCTTGAAGGTAAATAGATATTAAGTTTTAAAGTTAGTTAATCTAGATTACTGACTGAAGGAAAGAAATACCTTACCATGGAGTTTATCTCATGGTTTCTTCTCTCAACTCTCTACCTCAGCATACCCCATTCTTTCAGTGCTGAAGTTCCTGCTATATAGAAAACAAAACAAAAAAACAAAAACAAAAACAGCACCCTCCCCTCCCCCCAAAAAAAAACCTGCAACAAACCAAAACAGACCAATTTCTCATTAAGTGGCTCCTGCACTCCCATAGTTTATAACCTGAAATACTAAGATAGCCCCAAGCTGCTACTAATTAATGGCGTACCCACTACAGAGGATTTTTTTCTTGTCTACCTAAGATGAAGTATATTTGGGCTTCTACTTCAGAAAACCTCAGTATCTCAATAAAGAAAAAGCTGAAATATAATATGAAATTAAAAGTAAATTAAGTTTCCAAAACCAGATTGATGTTTATAACAAGTTCTTTTTCCTCTGCTAAACTGTTCTGAAAATGAAATATGCCTCTTTTGTGGTTTATGGTGTTACTGGCAAGATTGGTGGTAGAAATTATTCTTCAGACACCAAAAATACATGCAGATGTCCCTAGCAGAAAACTTCACTTGCATTTGGTCCAAACTGTCATGACTCCGTTGATGCAGATTGTGATTTTGTAGAGCTCTTAAGATATTCTTATTCACCATTCAGAATAATTTTCCTAAAACAGAGAAAGATATATTGAAATGGAGAATCTATCACTCAAAACACATGCAAATGGGGAAAATTTTGTTGAGAGTACTATCTTTTTTGAAATGTTTTGATCTACTTATAAAAAGAAAAGTTTTTAACACAAAAGCCCTTTTTCAGGTCTAAAACAAGTGGCAAAAGATGCTGCTGCAACATGGCAAGTAAGTAAAAGACGTCTAAACATACACATTTATCTGCTATTGCTCAATCTTAATTGAAATATTCATTTCAAGCACAGTAGTCTAAAGTTGATTTAAAATCAGCTCTAATTTGAATTGACTGAAGAGCCTAAATATTGTCCCTTTCTTACGTTTAGTAAAATTTTTACAACTTCATCAACCATTGAAGGGAACAGATTTAGACTCCAACAAAACATGGGAACTGCACAGTTTCTTTGTAGTATCTGGTGTTGGATGTAAACTGCACAATGAGATATATGTCCTGTTTTATGAGAAGTTATCTGAATTGTATGATTCCATCATATGCAGAAGTGAATTTTATTTATTTAGAAGTGGCAGCACCATTGGGTGGGTCTCCTAAAGTTCTTGTGGGTTTGACTTCATAATTTCCTTTGTATCCACCCACTGTGCTTCTGCCAAGCCTGCCATGCTTCATTTCAGGCTCTGCCTTTGTACCTACTAATTAAGGACTTTCAATGTGTGTATGTATTATACAATCAAATATGACCTCAGAGGCATCTTCAAAGAAGTAAATGGTTGCAAATAGCTGATTTTTTTTCTCTTTTGAGACATACAAGCTATCATACATGAAATGTAAAATATTTATGCAATAATGTTTGTATCAGAACGCAACTATCCATAGGTACACTGTTTCATTCCCCACTGCTGATAACTGCAGACTTTTTGCTTATGCCAAGTAGCTTCTGCCTGTGTCCATGTCTCCTCTGATCCCACTTCGAATTTGATGTCCCTGCTGCCCACTGGCTCTTTAAAGAGAACATACTAGCATAAATAGGTAACGCAAAAGTGGGCAGGCTGAAAATCATTGATGCTAATGCAGATATTCTGCAGCATCTTGATTCAATGCCATGTCGTCTGAGAAATTGTTAGAATCCATAGCTACGAAAACCAGAATCAGACCAGAATTATTCTGTTAACTGAGTGTAACGTCTCAGTAAAATAGGTGCTCCATAAGGTGAAGGTGATGACAGTATTTAAGGTTGCTATTAACAGTTTCCTTTTATCCTGTGGTTCTCGCTAGCACTGTGCTTTGCAATATTTGAGAGAGAGACAAACTGGTATACCAATTTTCCAGAAGAGGAAAGTGAGGAAAAGCTATTTCAATAGTTTAAATCTTATCACATAGAGATCACTCTGAGGCTGAATTTGGTATCAGACTTACCACAGTAAGGGGCTTAAAACCCCGTTTCTGACTATCATTAGATTTTAAAGGTCAAGTGGCTTTTGTTGGTAAAGTTGGTAAAGAACTGTTAAAAACATGCATCTGGGTTAATATGAAAAATATTTTTCTTACCTGTATTGTAGTTTGAGATTGCTCAAAATAAAGAAACTGAAGAAATTCAACATTATTAATTTCAGCTACCATATCCCATTTGGGGTTTTGTTCTATGGTCATAGACAATCTTGAAATTTTCAATTTCATCTTGTTTTAAGTTAATTTTGTAGTTCATTTAACCTTTGGTTTTGATATACAGTTCAGTATTTGCCTTAATACTTCTGTAGAGGATGATTAATTAATGTAATAACCTACTCCTAACAGGATGCTTGTAAATGATTGATTTTTGAGGTTTTGTTTGGAAGCATTTCAATTGCGCTTTATAAAAATTGTCTTTTACAAAGTTTACATTATATATAATATTTAGATTTTATTGGTTTATTTTAGTATTCTTACATCAATCCCATCTTTAGTGATCACATATCCTCTAACAATATTCACTGCACTAGAAATTAGTGTAATTTCTTGCCTTTGATTTGTCTTGGATTTGTTCTGACATCCTGTACAAGATTGTTAGTCATTTTCAGTATTTCACTTAGTGATGATTTCTCTTGGAATAGTTTGTCTTGTCAATCAATTAATTTTGTGTGCATAAGATATATGGCCAGTCTCTTCGCGAACGAAGAACCGGGGAAGGTCTTTCCACCTTCCAGCCTGCGCATTGGATTTTTTAGGTGAGACACAGTGTGCGCGGAACTGAGCCCACCCTTTAATCCTGAGGTTCATCTGCCGGGGCCAAGCACACTTGGACGGTGGCAGTGAGGTCCTCAGGACGTAGATGGATTGCCTTACGGGCTAACGAGCTCCATCTGCCCGGGGAGGGGCCCCGACCGGGAATCGAACCCGGATCTCTGCAGTGACAGTGCAGTGAATTTTCCCCTGGACCACCGGGGGTGCATAAGATAATGCCTAGGTAAATGACCCATGCACCAGTTATCTCAAGGGTTTCCATAATAGAAATTTTCACTTGTGGAATTCGCTTGTCTGACTTGCCTAGATCAACATACAGTACCACAATAAATATGCTCATAATCTCAAGAAATTGTTCTTTTTGCCCTCTCCCACCCCTGCAAATAAACAAAGAGACTCCAGAACTAGATAAATTATTCTGTGCCAATGTTTTATTTAGTTCATTGCATCTGAATATTTTGGTTTTCCTTTGAGGCTTTTAACTTTCCCAAAAGTTTTGCAGTTCAACACTGCAGGGGTGCTGTGAGCAGCCTTGTTTTATGTCTTTCCCATTTTTGAATAGTAGTCTAATGAAGGTAGCCATATGTAATACACATGCTTTTCATGAGAAATTCAGCTGAGCTTTACAGCAGGAAAGTATTTGTTGTATATTGTTTTGGGGTTTGTTTGCTTATTTTTAAGTATTTATTCTTTATTTATTCATTATTCCCAAGCTCTGTTACATCATTTTTCCATTCTGAACAGATGGCTATGATATCTTCATAGATCCTGGTAAAGATGTAATGAATTATGCGTATATGATTTCTAATACCTTAGTTTTATTACAAAGGCTTACCAAATAATTTGTCTTTAGTTTCATTTGGAAGTTTTCACAGTTCTTTTGTTCTCATTTGATAATAAGTGGAAATACATAGTAACACAAACAGGCTGACAGTCTTCATAGCATGAAAACTCACAATTCACACTAGTTGATACCCTGAAATTCTTCAGACAACCCTCACATGAGAGCTTTACTTGAGCCAAGGGGACTTTTTGCTTTTAATGATTTCAGTGGAAGAGCTGACAATTCTTGTTCAGTAGAGCACTTAGTAGAAATAGAAAGACAAAGTCTTTTTCTGTGAAAATGTAGTTTCTGCAAAACAGATATATGGGCAGATACGTGGACAGATGCCTTTCTCATCAGAATACGTGGTCTGAACAGCTATTCCCAAGAGTTTGCTTTTGTCAACAGTCTTAATGTTCCTCCCTCAGAACAGCTCAACTTGCAGTCTTAATGCTTCTCTTCTGGAGTGTTGTTTCCAATTCTTTTAGTGGGTTACAATGGCATCCTCTCGTATGAGGGCTGCTGAAAACCCCTCAGAGCTCTCATACATATACCAGGAACGAAATCTGGTTACAAGGTGGGATTGTGAGGAGACACTGTGGTTCTGCTTTCACGCAGAGAAGATATCAATTCCATGCTATTGTTTTACATATTTTTCCAGACCTAACTGAAGACCAATGTAATTTTTTTCTGTGGGTTTCATGCATTAAACTTTATGAAGGCCTTCTCCCTCTGAGCAATAAAACCTTTTTCAACAAACAAACCAAAAAACAGAAGGTGACCAGACTCAGGACTGGAAGTGCCATTTCCAGATTGAGCAGTCTTGAAATCTGTAAAGAATTTACAAACTAAAAAAAGGGCACAGCACTAAAATAGAGTACTTTGAAATTGTCCAGTATTTTTAAACTGTGATCACTAATACAAGCTGCAGTAGGATTTGTCAGTGTCGGATAAATTTAAAAATCGGTATGGTCATTTAAATATGTACAACAGTGTTTAATCACTTGTGGCAACAAAATAAAGTCTATGTTTATCCACTTGCATGCTCTTACCTAATCAATGTAGCCCCCAAGTAATCCCAGTGGATACCATTTAACTTAAAAATAGCATTCAGCCATATAATTTCTCTGCTGGCAGTTGAGCACCCAGTGCTACACTATACCCTATATGTTCCTTTAACTTTAAAATTCCTTTAAACTTAACATTTGGTGTTTAGGATGTCTGTAAATAGCGTCTGTATGTGTAACAGCATAGAAAAAAATATCTCTAAATTAGTTAGAATAGGGTGCATAATACCTGCATAGCAGCAGGGTCTTTGCTGCTATGCTTCTACCTGCTGTAGGCATGCAACAGAGTATTTAAATCACTTTGATCTTCTCTTACTCTAAAAAGTAATCAGCAGCATCCAAAAGCCTTATTACATTTTTGCTCAGTGTATTTTGAATTATTACTGGTCTCAAAAATTCAGCTCATTATCAATACTACAACAAGTTTTCTATTTCTTGGTCATTTCAGACCTACTTGCTCTAGTTCAGAGCTTGAGCCTTAATTGCCATCCTGTTGACTTACCTAAGTTCAATGAGACAGCGGTAATTTGCACATTTCAGGAGAGGAGCCTATTGAACCAAAGCTTTTTGGTTAATGCGAAGGTTGAGAGAGTTCACTGAATAGGAGTACAGACTGAAATCAAACCTTCAATGAGAACATTCTTAAACATACAAACTCGGGATGTGAAGTGAACCTGAATTTTACCAAAATTTCAGCAGCGTGAATTTGCTGTAAATAATGATGGGTTTGCTGTGAATTTCACATTGTGTGACTTGGGCATACTTGTGTTTTAATATTGAAGCCAAACTACACAACCTAACAGGAAAGGTATCATTAAAATAAAGTTGATACAAAATTTATCACTCTTTTATGCAATCCTGTCAACTGGGGTTTCATGACGGTGATTGCAAGAAATTTTTATGCTTTTTCCAATGATCTGAATTATTTTTATGGTAATGATTATTCCAGTTCACATTGTAATGACTTGATGACATGTGTTTCCTGGTTCTTCCTTAGATAAGAATTTTCAAATATTTATTTTGCAACCCGATGCTTTGTTTCTAAAGAAGGAGAGGGGAAATTGTTTGCCTTGTAAGAGTGAAAGAAATTGTTTTCTCTAACAGTATTTGCTGAACTGCTCCACCAGCTTGCCAAAAATTTCTCCTCATCAATGGTTTCTTCTCTTAATTCTGCTTTTATTCGTATCATGTATATGTATCTGTACACAGATCCGATTTACAGCTAGACAAAAACAGAAATTTGATAGCACCTTGGTTTAAAAGAATATATAGTTTATTTGTTGGAATTAAGTCCCAGAGAAACAGCATGCCAATAATGTTAATGCACCTTGGCACTTGGAGGCCATTTGAAAGAAGGTAAGGCTACTTTATGAAATTAAAGAATATTTAAGGAAATGTGAATGGCCAGTCTCTTCGCGAACGAAGAACCGGGAAGGTCTTTCCACCTTCCAGCCTGCGCATTGGATTTTTTAGGTGAGACACAGTGTGCGCGGAACTGAGCCCACCCTTTAATCCTGAGGTTCATCTGCCGGGGCCATCCTGAGGTTCATCTGCCGGGGCCAAGCACGCTTGGACGGTGGCAGCGAGGTCCTCAGGACGTAGATGGATTGCCTTACGGGCTAACGAGCTCCATCTGCCCGGGGAGGGGCCCCGACCGGGAATCGAACCCGGGTCTCTGCAGTGACAGTGCAGTGAATTTTCCCCTGGACCACCGGGGGCTCC
Organism: Empidonax traillii; assembly: GCF_003031625.1. NCBI lineage: Eukaryota > Metazoa > Chordata > Aves > Passeriformes > Tyrannidae > Empidonax > Empidonax traillii. Next base: position 125,577 of record NW_020956040.1, read on the forward strand.
CAAAGGAAATGTGAACAGCATGATTGAAGATACCACATCAACCATGGAGAAGCAATAATCTTCATTACTGAGCAGAATGAAAACACAACTGCTCCATCAAGCTTCCAATGTCTCTTGCAGTCTTTTACTAGTATTAACATTGCTGTCTTCCCTTATTATCATCCTAAACGTTTTTGTCATTACCCACTGGCTGCAACATTTTTCTGTAGCTGTTTTATGTTTATATTATGCTGAGATACAATCACAATGTTCCTTTTTAAGTTCCTTTCCTTTTATATCATTTTCAGAATAGTATTGTTTACTACTTCATATGTTTCTCTATTTTCTTAAAATGAACTGCATAAACCAGAAAATTTCCCCTTCCCAGGAGTCCTGGGGATCTATTTTTGTGTGCTTTGTTTGGCTGTACAAATCTGCTGCCTCCTAATTTAGTGCTGGAAAATGATTATCAAGTTACCTTTAATTTTGGTTGATGTTTTTCTGCCAGGCAGTAGCAATAATCAGTGTAATAACTTTACTGTTTTTACTTCTACTCTCATTGCCGGAAGAGTTAAATACTTTACATTGCAGTGTTACTCATGAGTAAGAGTATTCATTGTTTATTTTAGACTTGATTATGAATTTTGTCCAGGCTTTCTGCACTTAATACAAACTTTTTCTGCAGCAAAAGCAATTCTAGAGGGTCAAATCAGGCTGCATGTTAAAATTAGTGCTAGTGATGGGATGAATGTGCTATAAAATTCTGCTTGCAAAGCTGCCTGTTTTTCTTCAAGGCAAGCATGAAACATGAACATTATATTCTCAGGTCATCACCACAGAAAAATATATTTTCCTAAATCCTCTTGCTCTTTTGGATCACACAACAGTAAAGACTGCACTGTATCTTTCTTTGATTTTCTTATTCAAAAAGGGTGGAGCATTTCTGCATACTTTGCCATTCAAACATTCCTGGTGGTTCTATTTTCAACTCAAAATTTTTGAATTAGTAACAGATGTGCTGATTCTTTTGACTGAAACAGTGGGCAAATTTTTCTCTGTATTTTGAATAAATTTTTTAAACTTTTACTGATCATTGAACTCTGAGTCCTAGTTTTTTTTGCCAGACCTCACTGTAAACAGTATCTTACATCTCACTGCAGTCAGTGGGAAATTATCCTGATATTAGAAGTGTGATGAGGTTTAGCAAAACATACTTAGAGTGACTTTAAAATGCAGCTTTTGGAGTGAGACCCCAATAAGGGGTAACATCCCAGTATTGCACATCTCAACCTGTTTAGGTATATTTTGCCTATTTTTTGCTTCAGTTTCACTGAAGTAAATGAGTATAGGACTCTGTGACTCTGAAAACAATGTCTTTCATCCCTGTTAAGTGAGAAAATTGTTTTAAAGAAAGCAGGAGAAACTTTGGAGAAGGAGAAAACCCTTACACCAGAATTGCAAAGCAGGTAGCCTGAAAAATAACCATCCTACGTGCATACGTATGTTATGTATGTAATGCTGGTCCATTGGCATAAAATATATAGAAAGCACTTGCACAGTGGAAATCCTAGGAAATTTTATAGCTCTTGTTCACAGTGCGTTTGGGAGTCCTGGTAGATCTGGAGCAGGAAGGCAGACTTGTGTGTAGGACAAAAGAAAGACTTTAGAAGTGAAAAAAATGACAGAGAATCAAATTCCAGTTTAAGGAATAAAATTTTTGATGTTTCAGTTGCAGCCTTGAGGTTGAATTAGGGGTGGAGCTGTATTGCATTTTTCACACTGTTTGAGTATGAGAGTCCTTTTTGCTCCTGAGTTATCTTCATTACTATAATTTATTTAAGTGTTTCTCCATGCTTATATAATGACATACATGTACACCTGATAACACAGGTGCTGGCATGATCTTTCATTCTCCTTAAGCCTTTGAATTTTTTTGTTAGTGTTAATACAAATGCATGATATCTTACTTGGATTTTAGATCATCTAACAACGAGAACTGATAAATTATAGAGACTGTAATACTTTTCTACAGTGATTTCTAAAAATATTTGAAGGCCAAATAAGTCTTGACATTCTGGTGTACAAAAGGAAACAAGCATTCTGTTGGAAATGTAAAAAGGCAGGAACAAACCATTTCTGTAGGTAGAATTCCTGCTTCACATAAAAGAGTATGAAAAATATTCACTAATACATAATTAAAAGCCTGAATATTCTTCTTCCAGAAATACTGAAAATATTCAAGTTATTATAAGGATGCAGTGTGAAACAGATGAAAGAAATACAGAGGCAAATTGAGTTTTGCTGTTGTGAAAATATCTCTGGCTCACACTGAAGAATATTTCACATGAACATTTTAAGTTATCTTGAGAAATTATACACCTCAAGCTTTCAGACTTTAGAGAAGTTAGGTGAAACAAAATTAACTTGTCAGATAATAGAAATCTTTTGTCAAAAATGCTTTCCCATTGGTAGAAAACTAAACTTTAGTCTTCTTTGTGCTTTAAGACCCCGGGCTGACTTGCTGTGTTTGTCTAAATAGTATTTACTTAAGTACAAAATGTCTGTCTTTTGATGACTGTGAAGTAAATCTTTTTTACCTTGGGGCAGGAGGAAAGATGTCACTTGGATGTCAGGAAGCTTTTGAAGTTTTCAAGCGGGACCATGCTGACAGTATAACCATTGAGGACAACAAACAGCTTCTGAAACAAAGGTGAGTGTCACAGCAAAATACAGCTGGAGGAAGACATCTGAGAGTTCATTATCAGTCTAGGTAGGAACATAATTTTACACCAGACATCATAGACTTCTGGGTACAGGACTTGGTACAGAAACTTTACCTTTTCTTACTTAGGACATTTCATATTCAGAAGGCACTGATGGTAAGAGAACAGAAGTGTGGATGAAAGTGGCATGAGGAATCTGAGTGCATATTTCCACTGGTTTTATTCATCCTCATAGCCATGTTGAAGCAACGTGGCAACAGCATTCACAATCAAGAATTATTTAGAGGAAGTAAAATGCATGTGACTGAATCAATTACTGCGATTTCCATTGTCAAAAATGTTTTACTGGCTTTGACACTGAGTTGGATAGTAAGCTAGGAGATGTTTAACATATGCATCTGTCTGTTGTTCCTAACTTTTTTGCCAACTTCTCTCTGCCAGTTTTGCACTCACAAACAGAAATAATACTTTCCTCCTCCACGTTTGTTGTTAATGCTGGCAAAACACTTCAAAATGTGGTGAAGATGGTGAGAATGGAAAAAACATTGAAAACATGTTTTCATACAGCAGATTTTAAACATCTCACAAACTAAACAACCAACACTTGTCCATCTTGACTGGATAACAGTACTGTTTCAGTGTCAGTTTTCAAGTATTAACTCCCCTTGTACTGCAAAAGAAATATACGGGTTTGAGATTGCAGATGCCAAAAACAGATCTCTCAATCTATCTTTTTAACTAGCAAGTCCTCTAATAGTTGCTTGGGGTTTTTTTTTCCTTTTTTTTTTTTTTTTTCCTTTTTTCTGGCCTGGATTTTTCTCCTCCAGCTTTCTCCTACTTTCTTCTGCTTTCTTCAATACAATTTTCTCTCTTAATAGGCATAAAAGACATTGTTTTCAGAGTTACTAAGTTTAATACTCATTTACTTTGGTGAAATGGAGGCAAGAAGTGATCTCTACATCCATGTGACTTATTCAAGCTCTTGCTGTTTAACACTTTTCTGAGTTGATTAACTTTCTACCTGGATCTATAACTCAGCCACTGGAACACAAATTGATGAGGTACTAGGTGTATGTAAGAATTTATCCCTGTAAACTGGATGTTTAGTAATGCCTTTCTTCTGATCAATATATCAGATGATGCCACATCACTGCATCACCTCTTCATAAATGAGTAATTTCTGATGTTGCAGTTTATTGAGCAGAACACTTCATGGTCACAGCATGATAATGAGAGCAACACAGTTCTGAACCATGCTCTGCATTTCCTCTAGTTAATCACAATTCTTCCATATTTTTTCTGTTTGTTATTACTATGAAGCAAACCAGTATTTCCTTCTGGTTTCCGAACGTATAATAGAGAGGGGCAGAATCCGCAAAGTTTGATGACAGATTTGCCTTCCCTAAAGGAAAAAGAGATTCAAACTAATGCCTTTGGGTAACCCTTCCCTAATAGGCATCAGCCGATTGCTGAAATCAGTGCTAATGTGAATGTTGATACTCTGGAGTAAAAGTTTCTCTCTGCCATTTGCAGACATTTTTAGCAAAAATGCTTATAGCTCCAAGTTTACCAAGTTCATTAGAATGGATTTACATCAAGTCCAGTCTGTAATTTGGAATGCAGGATCTGAACTACCAGTTACACAAAAGTTCTGTTACCCAGCCAGTGTTCAAATTGCACAGGAAGAAGAGTGTGGACACCAGATGTTTAAAAGTTACCATAACTTCTCTTTATATGTAGGCCTCTCATGTTAATAATTTTGTTTATAGTTGCATAACCACTTCTGTCATACCACAAACAGTATTTGGCTCACAAATTACTTATTTTTAGCTGTCTTATTTTTCCTTTGGGTATTTGGGGGAGATTTTCTTGGTTTGCTAATTATCATAGAGGATAGAAAGGAACCTTTAAAGGTCATCTAGTCCAACCCTTCTGCAATGAGAAGGGATATTTTCAGCTAGATCAACTTGCTCAGAACCTTGTCAAGTCTGATTTTGAGCGTTTCCAGGGATGGGGCATCCACCTCCACTCTGGACAACCTGTTCCAGTGTTTTACCTCCCTCATTGTAAAAAATTTCTTCCTTATACCTAGTCTAAATCTACACTCTTTTAGTTTAAAACCATTGCCCCTTGTCCTATCACAACAGATCCTGCTAAAACATTCTTATAATCCCCCTGTAAATATTGGACGGCTGCAATAAAGTCACCCTGAAACCTGCTCTTCTCCAGGCTGAACAACTTCATCTGTCTCAGACTGTCTTCATAAGAGAGGTGTTACAGCCCTGGGATCATTTTTGTGGCCCTCCTCTTTCTTTCCTGTGCTCCAGAACTGTATGCAGTACTGTTGAGGAATACATTTAGTGCTGGTAGCTCAGCGTGCAGCTTCAGTGGGAGCTGCAGATTGAGCTCTGGGTACCAAGAGCCAAAGGCAAGAGGCCATGAACTGGCACTGACCCTTTGCACAACAAAGGGCACAGCCAGCCAGGTGAACAGAAACTTAGAGGCACAGTAGGAGCCAGTGACTCAGGTGGAAGAGCTGAGACTTGCATACACTTACACCGTGCAGGGTTTCCTTTGTTCAGGGTCCTTCCTTGGAGGCTTCAGCTCAAGCTGTTATCCTGTTGTTGCATCGTGATTAAATTATTTTAAGGATCCAGACATATGAGAGACTCTGCTGTGGGAAACCTGGCATTGAGCCAGTAAGAAACCCTTGTCTGACAGTGTGAGTGTGGTGAGTGTAGGGAGTCAAGCAGGGCACCTGTTGGCTCAGTGGATCCACCTGCTCTGAATGGGCTTTGGTCCTAGCTCAGGTGATGTGAGTGTGACTGTGTCCTGTTTTCAGCCAAGAACTGGGTTAATTTTTTGCAGTAGCTGTCAGAGGGTGGCTCATAGAACCATGTGGGCATGGAATAAGACCCTAATCTTATTCTATACCATCTTACATCATGGCCAGGGGTGTGGGGGAAAGGACTCTCTCTCGCTTCTGAGAAGGGCATTCCTTCTCCGCTGGAGAAAGTGCAGCGAACAGAGTGGTGGGGTAATGGTGGTCTGGAGCACAGGGAGTATTTTTGATGACATGGCTGAGGTTGGGTTGAATGCCGCACTCTCTATTTTGTTCACTTTCTGTATTAATATGGTTGCTCTTACTATCTCATTGCTGTTTCCAGTAAATTGTTCTTATCTCAACCCATGATCTTTGTCTTCTGTGCTTCCAACTGGAGGGGGAGGGGAAGTGAGTGGCATCGTGGTTTGGTTTAGCCACTAAATTTGAGAATATAATTTCTAAACCACAACAGACTGCCAGAGTGGCTTCTGGATAGTCAGACAGGAACATTTCCTTAACAAGTGCTCCAGGTGGGATTTCATAAGACTGGAATAAAGGAGAAAAATCACCTCCCTCACCTTACTGGCGTCCCTTCTTTTGATGAAGCCCAGGATAAAGTTCACTACCTGGGCTACAAGAACACATTGCCAGGTCATGTCCAGCTTTTCATTCACCAGAACCCCCAAGTTCTTCTCCTCAGGGATGCTCTCAATCTCTCCATCCCTCAGCCTGTATTGATATCAGGGTTTGTCCAAACCCAATTGCAGGACCCTGCACATCTCAGTAAGACATCAAGTACGCATTATGTCATTCTTAAATGAATGGAGAACTGTCAGTGAGCCCAATTGGAAGTTTCACTGTGAAGGTCACAACTGTTGCTTGGGCTGAGAAATTATTCATATAGATGTAACTACATATAGTCATGCATATGCAATATACTTGTATTTTTTTCTGTAACTACCCTTGTATAAATGCTCAAAAGCAGTCAATTGATTAAGTCAAATACTGAAAACATTAGTTTTGTTTATATATATATATATATATAAATATATAAAAGAAAAAATTCTGGTTTTGAATAAAGCTTTTCACCTTCTGCTTCACAGCTCTTCACAGAGGCAGTAGCTTAGTATTTTAACTCAGTACTGTCTCTGGATTTAAAAGGTGGGAAGTCTGATATGGTTAAGGATAATTTCTTTCTGAAGCTTATTACTGTTAAAGTGAAAGAAAATAGGTTCAAGCTGTCCAATTAAGACAGTTGCCTATGAGGAGTACCTTCGTGAGATAAAAAAAGTGACCTTTACAGCTTACTTTACAGTTAATACAAAACAATTATTTTTTATTTTTCTTCTGTACATTAATAACTTCTTCCCTACTTAAAAAAAAAACAAGCCAAAACAAAGCAAAAAAAACCCCAAAAACCCAACACCAAAAACCATGTGTATGCCCAGACAGAATCAGATTTCTGCAATTTGTTCTTCCTATACTTGACTTCCAGAGAACTTAATAACATCCTATTTCTCAATGTAACCATGTTCTCTTAGGATTTTTTCTCCAAGGAGGAGAAAATACATCTCATTTTCTGGTGAAATATACTATAAAAAAATCTTCCCAGTTGAGGCACTCTAATGTAGTATTGCATATTGCACAAAGCTTTCAAGTCCCATTTTAGTCAATATTTCCAGTAGTAAAATTCTACTGAGCTTACAGATGTGATGTAAATCTAGTTTCCATTTTGTTGTTCTCCACTAATATTTTCCATTTTCTTGTTTCCTTGCTTTCTGTGTTTCAGCTGGTTAGCAACTAACTTGTTTTTTCAATACCTATGGGCAAGTTTCATGGAAAGGATGAATTTCACTTAGGTCGTTTGTTGTTGTAATTTCTAATAATTAAAAACGAGTGAATGCTCATTTAATTCACTAAATGTCTCCACTGTCTCATTAGACAGCCTCTGAGTTTGTCTTGGTTTACATTATGAGTTAGAGATTTGTTTTTCAAGAAGTTCATTTTTAAATTACTGGCACTTGCATTCAAAGAGTGAAATCTTTGCCAAAAATGCTTGTTCCATTGAAATCAGTGGTGAAATTCACTTTGGGGTTTCATCATGGAGTATTTATCTTGTAGGTAATAGAAGCCATGATTTGGCAACCTCAGCCTTTCTGTTGAGTGGTGTCCACGTAAGATACACAGAAAGTTTTTTCAGCTTACAATATGTAATTGTTCACTCGTCAATATTCATAGCAATATCAGCTTAATGTTAGATAAGACCACCTTTTTTTAATTAGAGGAGTATCAGAAATAGCTTTTTACCTTTCAGTATTTTAGTCAAATGTTACGTCTTTACCTGGTTTATTTTGTTAGACTCTGATTCATAGTCACAGATGGAATCCATTGGACTGTCATACATTAATGCCAAATTTTGGTTTATGTTATTATGCTAGTTTATAAACTGTGGTGTTTGAGAAACATATGCATGATTCATTCAACTATTGGCAGTAGTCTATGAATCACACTTGGATAGATAGATAGCTTCAACTTGTCCAGATAAATCTCTCTGTGAACATGAATCAAAGTTAATAGTCAACATGAGATTTGCCTCAAGAATTATTAAGTTATTGAGGAACTTGCTATTTGGTTCATGGGACCTGAGGGAAAGAAAGAGGAGGTACTTTAGGGTTTCTTCCTTTTGACATTTACACACTCTTCAGTGCCTGCTTGGGGCTCCAAGTCAAAACCAGCAGAATAAGCTTATATAAAGTCTCACAGATGCATCAAAGTCTCCTGCCCTCTCTATGTAAGAAAGAGTAAGTGTTGAGGAACTCTCCAACTCCAGCCATTTATTCTTGTCAAATTCAGCTTTGAAAGTATGTGTTTGTGAGCAGACACCAATAAAGGCACCTGAAATTCTAACTCATTCCAGTTTTACAGAGAATTTGACTAGTTGAGAAGGGGCAAGTTTTCAAACCCCACCTCTCCAGGGACAATTTGTATTTCTTTACTCTATTTTGCAATTATTGGAGTTAGACAGAAGTACAATCTGTGGATTTCTTCAGTTACTTTGTCTAGACCAAGACTCTTCCAGATCAACCATAGTATGGCTTAACAACTGCCTTCACATTCTGCAAGGTTCCACTTGTACATGTCCAAGTAACAACTCAGAATTTCGTGTCAATCTTAATGTCCTACAACAAATGTCACAGTGCAGCAAATCATCTTTCGAAATGTGAAACCATTACTATTTAAACTATTACAATTGATATTTCCTTGAAAAAACCTCAGTTCTCTCAGTGACTCCTCGGACTTTACCACTGTACATTGAATTGACTGTCATTATTTTTACAGCACAATATATTTGGCATTTGAAAACCTGGTATGTCCTTAGCCTGATTTGTCCTAAACAGTTTGATATAGTACCAAATTAAATAAGTGTAAGAGAATAATTATGACAGCAACTACCATGAAACATCAGAAAAAAAACAGAAGAAAAGCACAAAAGGAGTAGACATCAAGACTGTAAGAAATGTAGAGAATATAAGTTTTTAAGGCTTGGTAGATAGCTAGTTTTTAAGAATACATTTAGATATGACACATTTCCTAAGGAGCAATACAGTGAGCTGTTGCAAGCTAAAAAAGAAACTTCTGATTGTTAGAATATTTTATGTATCATGTGAAGATTTGGTTATTCAAATATAATGAGGAAGTGGTCAGTAAACTCATTTAGAAACATACCTGGAGGGACTTTCCCACTCATTTCCAGTTTTGATTTGAGGTCAAGCTGTTTGCATTCTAGAAAAAGAAAGTTTCCAAAGACTGATTCATTCATTCATTTCCATCCTTCTCAGCCTGCTTCTTGCTTGCTATTTGCATATCTTCATGTGTGTTGCTATTTGAGCAACTGAAAGTCTGCATTTACTTGGTGGCTATCTATAGAAGAACAGCATCATTTAGTTTTCTCACATTTTCTGTTTGAGAGGTTTCTAAGTGATTGGGGTGTATATTTCCACACAGCACAGTGTTCATCAGCAATATGCTAATTACAGGCTGAAATTTGAAATTTCCTACTGAGCAGTTCTAATATTTTCAATCATTTTGTTTTAATTTGCTTGGGTGTTTTTTTTTTAGTTTTACTTTTATATCACTGTTGGTTAAAACACTGTAAGTAAAGTAACATATAAAGAATAATACTGTGGTGTAGTAAGAGTATTCAAGACAATCCAGTCATTAGAATTGAGATAACATAGTTTTCAAAACTTAAAAGATCAAATAGATTGGTTTTGTCTGTCTAGTAAACTTATCTGTTGCATAGTTTCTTTCAGAAAGGTTTCTCTTGGACCAGATAATCTTTCCTAATGGAAAATTGTTTCCAATTGCTTCTACTTACAAATCAAAAATTAGTACTGAGTAATTCCATATTTTATTGTGATTCACTAGTTGTTCTTTAGAATAATTCTGTATGATTATCCTTGCATTGACAGGTTTGCTGAAGTTAAGTGCCTTGGCGAAAAACTAAATGAAGTGAGAAGTAAAATAAGTGAGTACATTTTAACCTCATTTTACCTCTTAGTTTATGAAATTGCAGCATTCAAAAGATACGGGAAGAAATTCTATTTTCTAAAAGAAAATAGTCAATGCATTGCTGAGATTTCCAGTAAATTGTAAACTGATGATGGCAGTAATAATTTTATGTAAAAGTTTATATTATTTCAAATACCATAATGTGAAAAAGAGCTCCCTTCTTTATTTGACAGGATGTCTGAAATTTATCAGAAGGAGAAATTAAGGTATTAGCATGAGGTTTTTTAATTTTATTTTGGAATAAAAGGATGCAAGCATTTCATTTCAAAATGTCATATCTATGGATTAAGGTTTATATTTATCTATAAATTTATATAGCTTCTAATAAAAGGAGATTTCATTGTTGAGTTGTCACTCTGTACTTCCTTTGTACAGATTAATTAGCTCAATTCAAAGTAGTGCCTCAGCTTGGTGGGGGTTTTCATCACTTTTTCCTTAAGGTCCCAGAAGCAAATGTCAGAAGTCAAGCAGATGAGGCAAAAGGCCAGCTTGGCTGAACAGGAATCTTCTCTTGGAAATAAGGCAAAAAAGTGGAATCAAGGCCAAGTGACATGGGAAAAATTCAGAGATGCTCCTTACTGGTATGGGGAGAAAAATCTGTGCAGCCAAAGCTCAACTGAAGTTGAAGCTGGCCAGAACTGTGGGGGACAGTAAAAAGAATTTTTTCAAATACATTAATGGCAATAAGCAATATAGAAGTACCATTGGCCTGCTACAGGATGAGGATGGTCATCTCACAAAAGGGGACGGAGACAAGGAAGAGGTGTTTAACACTTTATTTGCCTCTGTCTTCAACATGGATGACAGACCAAGTGGGTCTCAGTGCCCAGAGCTGCAGGACCATGACTGTGGGAATGACCAACTCCCAGTCGGGCACATGGTGTGACTCTTGGGGATGGTCCTGTGCAGGGCCAGGAGTTGGACTCAATGATCCTTGTGGGTCCCTCCCAGCTCAGCATATTCTGTGATTCTGTGATGTTTGGATTCAGTTTCAGATTGTTCAATGCCAAAAATCACCCATAGATACATTCAACCCCAAGCTAGAGCTTATCTGATTCTCCTACCAGCCTTTGATATGTTCCTAGTTGATTTCTGAGTTCTGTTGATTCCAAAACTGGAGTTTGTTTTCTTAAAACTGGCTATCCAGGCTCTCTGTCAGATGTGAAACAGTTTTCTAATCTCCCCCTGATGTTCTTGGAGATCAGATTCATTTCCTCCCATATGCACACATTCAGGTGAACTGTGCCTCTTCAAGCTTCCAAATACAGGCTGTGAGGGACCAGATTTAAAGGTACTCTGGCATCCAGGGCAAGTGGTATAGACCTTGCACTCAGTTTCTATCTCCTTCCTCTTTGGGTGGCACCTGCACAGACATGGACAAAGAAGTCATTATCATCACTTCATGTCTTACAACAGCAGTTTACTTTGGGGAAAGAACAAAAATCTCACAGCACAGCTGACAAGTGCTCTGTACTTACACCATAGCCATGATTATATTCTCTGTGATCATGAATGATAACTACTGCCAGATTCCCCTCCCAATCACCTTCGGGTGCACCACAAGTCCCTCAGTGACCCTATGCAGTATATTAGTATCTTATTATAATATATATAGTAAAGTTATGCCAGATATGTGGAAACCCTCGGTCATGTTGGCATGTGTTTTCAAACCACAGCACAAATGATGTTTGGAAGGGATCCAGAAGCAGAGACATCAGGTGCTGAGCCCTGCTGCAGCAGTGTTCCGAACAATAGGTTATTTCTGTAAGGCATGATACTTGAATTCACCTGTCTTCTCTCAGTTGATTAATTTATCTCCATCAGACTGGCCAGAATATAAATGTCAATACAGAACCTGTGCATGCATATCCACAGATTGACCTATGCAAATAGAATTTCAATATCTATCTTGCAACTATATGTCTCTGCAGTGCCTATATAAGCTCACTTAACTCCTGCCAATAGGCTTTTTCCCCTGGTGAACTTGGAAAAGCAGGTTAAACCTACTGAAGAGGATTCTTTTTTCTCTGTTGCCATCTTGAAGTCCACATTGTCCTCCTGCATTCCTTCTGTCTCCTAGATTTGCTCATCTGTGTTAAGCCCAACAGATTTCTTAGCCTAAATGAGGTAGATCCGAAGCCAACACTTGACTGTCAGACTTCTTTCTCTTGCTCAAGTTGAAATGCATTTTGAAACAGGAATAGTGCCAGCACACACAAGCACATCTTTCTCAGTATTTGCAACTGTGCTGGTTAAAGATAGGAGCCTAGCATGCACTCTTAAATTCGACTTTTATCTGATGCAAATATCGTAGGGGAGGACAAATGTTTGAAGACAGTGAGAGACAGTACAAGAAGCAGTGGGGCACATGCCAGTCCCGAAGGTACCACTTGTATTGTCATGCTGGGACAAGATTTGTGTGGTCTGTAAGTCCCTTGAGATTTGTAGAAGTCTACCGTGGCAGCTCTCAGAAATAATGTAACAATGCAACATAGATGTAGCCTCTCTAGACTCTGTTTCCATGGATCGCAGCAAAATCTAAAAGAAATCCTTGGTTTGGACTGAATCACTGTGGGTTTTTCCTCAGTAAGTTAGGCAAAATTCTGATAGCTATAGTGCAGTAGAGTATGGGTTTTGCTGTAATTAAAAACATCTGTTTTAAAACTTGTTTTTAGTTAAAGTTCTGTAGTGTTAGAAGCGAAACAATGAGGTATATCTGGGACACAAGCAATACAAAAATCTAAATGCATATTCATATGTATATATAGCATAAAACCCCAAATTGATCCCTTGAACAAAACAAGCAGCCGTGTAATAAATTAGTAGTGTTGCACTGAACTTGACAATACTTAAATGCCTCATATAGGAAATTATATTAAGTTGTAGGCCACATGAATGTTGAAATGTTACTTCAAGAATCAAGCTAGAAATGACTCCAAAGTTCTAAGACAAATTGCACAAAACACATTTTGGTTTTGTTTTGGTGTGTGAAGTGGTTTCAAATTGAAAATTAATTTCATTACGCTCTATTTTTTATTATTATTATTTTGGTAGTAAAATGGAGAAACAGTCTTTTCATTTAGTTTGTACTGTAATCCTACCGTATAAGCAAGAAACTCCATCCATGTTGTATCTATCTATAGCTCTCCATATTCTGCTCTGTGCAGGTGTACACTACTTTGTGTATGGTTTTTAAACATTGATGTCTGAGGCTTGAGAATGATCATGTTGTACAGTCTTTTCGTCAGTTCTTTCTATGTAACATTATGCAGCATGGGAAAATACAAATACTGGCTAATACAAATACAACATTTTATTCATCTGTCCTTTCGGCCTATCCAGCTTTGTTTTGAACATAGTTGTTAATGTATTTGCCTATAAGCACTTCGTAACAATTATTAAATTTTTGCATCCAGCAGGACAATTTCTGGTTTATTCTTCTCAGTCAATGCAATTAAACTATTTTATATAGTTTAGCAGACTGAAACAATTTTTTAGTTAAGCCTGCTTCATCATAGCTTACATACTCAGAAGGCCATTAAAGATGCTAAGCTTACTAACCTGCCAAATCTTTACTGAAACTGTGGTAGGAGAAATAAGAGTCATCTGCGGCCTGCAACTAGATCTTTAATTTATTTTTATTATTGTTTCAGTTTCCTTAAGCATTCCTGGCTGCCTTGTTGTGCACAATCAAGAACAGATCCCATCAATATCAGTTTCCGTTATTTCTAAGCTACTCTTAATAGTATAAAACCATGCACCGCAGAGGCCATAGACCCCATTTCATGCAGTCTGATTATATTTTGAGATACTGATAGCAGCAGTTGGCTGTAACTTTTATGTCATAAATACCCCTTCATCCTGACTTTGGAAATATTAGTGTTTTGCAGTGAAAAGTACACAGAATACTCCAACCCCTTCTCAATTACACTAGCATTTCAAAAACATCAGGAAGTTAGGGCTGTAAAAAGAAATTTGCAGTAAGATTTTCATGGTTGGCTTTTGCTGATGTTGCTGCTTGCACAAAAAAGATTGAGGAAAACAATGTCTAGATGTAAGGTGGATTTCAAGTGTAGAGTGACAGTGATATCAGAAATGAGACATTGTGGCTATCATGCCTTTTGCTACTCTACCACGTAGTCCTGGATTCTGTCTCTTTTTATGTTTAATAGCACTACAAAGAATACAGCAATTTTTAAATTATTTTTATGAAAAATAATATGTATGTCTTAGACATGTCATTATGCTTACCTTTCATAGTGACCTCCTAGAAATAAGGGAGTGAATTTCTTTGTAGGATCAATAGTTTCTTTTACTGATAAATGAAAACAAAGGAAGGAAAAGAAGGAAGTTTTTCTTAGTCAGGGTCATTGTAGTGACCCTGTTTGCTGCATTACCACACAAACTTCTGTATAGGCTGAAAGAAAGGAGCAGAGCATTTTGGTGAAAGCCCTGAGGGGCAATTATTTTTGCAAGTTAATATATTGCATAAATGCACCACAGAAAGACAGAGAAATTGTGTGGAGTTTGAACATGTAGACATGTCTGGATTTGAGTGAACTATTCCAAATTGTTTACGTATGACTGGAGAGTGTACCCAAGGACTAGACTTTAAAAGACAAGTAAAGAAAACCAACATGAGTGAAACTGGAAAAAAATAACTGAGATATCAAGAAATAGTGAGAACTCTAGAACCAGCATAGAAGAAGTAGAAAGTGGGCCAGCACTGACACATGTATTTTTGCCTTTCTCCAACATTTAGAACTTTAAAAGTGTGTATTTCACTGGCTAAAGAAGAAAAAATAATAGGTTTCTTTTCGTGGGAAAAAAATGCTGTGCCACTGCATGTGTTTTTTTATTGTATCATTTTCAGAGCATTAGGGCTTCTAACAAGAACTGTAGATCCTTTTGGTATTACTCAAAGAGACTTAGTGAAGGAAATTTGATGCTGAAGCCAAGGATTTTATTTCAGAATAGTGAAGGTATAGAATTTCTCCTTGCAAAAACTTGAGTGCTTGTGCCTAGCACACTGTAATGGGTCAGCCTCAGCTGGCTATCCAGCTGCTCTCTCATGTCCTCTCCTCAACAGAACAGGGGAAAAAAGTAAGAAGAAAAAGCTTGTGGGTTGAGATAAAGATGAGGAGATCACTTACAGGTGAAACAGACTCAAGTTGGAGAAAATTAGTTTAATTTTTTGCCAATTTGAATGGAGCTGGATGGTGAAAAGCATCAAGAATGAAATCAAAACTTCTCCCCTTATCAGAGTTAGCAGGAGGAGTATTTTCCTAGGGTGCTGTTATCAATAGGTGGTTTTACTGGAAACATTCTATGGGAAAAGACTCTGACAGTAAGCACTAGTCTTCATCTGAACAAACTGCTAAGCATTAAGTAACAGAAAAAAAAGGCCCAACTACTACTACGTTGATCACAGAATGAGTTGGTGGAATTAAATCTACTATTTTCAGTGTAAATTAAACTGATATATTCATTCTGAATTTTGCCACTAAAAAGTTGCCTATATACAAGAATGTGCTATGTGTTAGATGCATTTAAGAGTAGGAAAAATTTACGAGATCATTCCTTTAATTGTCTGACTGTTCTGGGGTATTTTTACCACTATTAAATTTCGTTATTTCCTAAAGGAAAAAAGCATACTAAATGGTATTTAATGCCCAAAGGGAAGCAGTTGTTGTTTCTAGTCTGTCCAGAAATCAGCTAACATCATGACTGAAGCTGGGAGAGGAAGGGCAAACTCATGTGGGAGTAATAACTGTGTGAGGAAACAGGCACTTTTGGAATGTAAAAGAGTAGGTGGATATTATGCGCACATGATGTTGATGGTGCATCTATACTCACAGGAATGCTGAGCTGTTGCACTGCTCTGCCTCATTTCAGGCTTTTAGTGCACAAGATCATAGAATACCAAAGCCAGTTATGATGTTCAGTGATGGCATGTCTGAGAATTGCAAAAGCAAGCTTATTGAAGAGTCTTCATTTAATTTTCTTGCAAATTATTCAAATAATTTTCATATATATATCACAGTTAATGGGACGCTACACTGAAATGGTGAGGACTGGAGGAGAGCGAGGACATGACATTGCAGTGATCAAGGATAATATTGATTCTGATTCATTT